>NC_060901.1:24229904-24449904 GCF_014805685.1 Silurus meridionalis
GGAAACACAACACAAAACACTACATGTCTGAACCTGAAATACACCGCCTGGTGGGCAACGAGACAGGGAGGAAGAACAAAAAAAGTGTGTCAAAGAGATAGAGACACCACTCTCTCAGTGAAGGAAGGCGTAGAAGCCAGATTATGTCTGAAATTCTCCCAGAATGCCTCATTCTCCTGACCCCTGTTTCTCACCAAACATAAAAATGATTAAAGGGAAACAGGTTAAACCGAGCGGCTCGGCTTATGGATCATTACTGCTGGAGCAGTGACTTGGGGCAGATAACAGGGACTGTTTCCACATGTCTTTCTGCAGCACACACACACACACACACACACACACACCTTGAGGTTGTTATACTGGCTTTTAACTACGTGTATGCATGTGCTAGATGTCTGACACACGGTCGTTTGAATTGCACCATGTGACAGTGTCTCAAATCACAACACTCAGTTTGGAGTGAACCGGTTTTCCTATTACAGTCTTTACATTCTGAAAACCTCTCACATGCCATTTAAACCGTAGCAGACGTCAGGATTTTCCACATTACTCAATCATTTTTTAATTTATAATCAGTGTTTATGATTTGAGAAGCAGGTCATGACAACATTTACGACGACGGTGAACCTCAAAACAGGGCTGGCCAACGTGATTAACATTGTTGTGCATGAAATCATTAAACTTTCTACAATTAGACTTGAAACCTGATGGACGGGTATGTTTTGGGTCTGAGGTGCCACTTAGTGAAAGTTGTATTCAATTAGAGGTCGACTGAAGGACTTTTGGATTTTACCGATGCCAGGAGCAAGGTTAGATTGTACTTGCTGTGATGTGGTGATATAAAATGAATAAGATGTTCTTTATAAGTTCTTTAATCATATATAAAATATTTTAGAATATTTTAAAAAATCGAATAAAAGAAATCGAATTAATGCAACACACTATATCATATGATTAAACTCACTGATCAATTAAATTGGCACAAGTGAAATTAATTAAATAAAATGTAATAAATGGAAAAAAAAATCATTCAACAGTTCGCACTTGTTAGACCACATTTGGGTAATACAGATGTGAATGTGTGTTCATGTGTGTGTTTTACATTGTACATTACATTTTCTAAATACATGTTGTACTGTTCTACTTATTTCCACATACTTTAACAAATGTCTTCATTCTTTCTTCCTTCATTCTTTCATTCCTTCATCTCCCATGATTTGTGGAATTGTCAGGATTTTCTCCTTTTAAGGATTTTTGGCTGATAGCCGAAAGTTCCAGCAATCAACCATCTATGCAGATTAATCGGTAAAACTAATGTTTTCTACAGTCATACTTCAAGCTGTCCAAAGTGACTGTAACACCATTGTGCTGTAGTCAATCTTACACATATAATAAACGTTTTTCAGCCATGTTTTTGGCTAAAAGATTTTTCAGGCCGTTACTAGAAGACGGAAGATTTGATCTGCAGACAGTCAGAGATAACGAGAGAGAAGATTTGGAGATAAATAGGGGATGTGGGTTGTGCAGGGTGACAGGCGTGATGTCGGGATGTGTGTGTGAGAGATAATGTTACACTCCGTTACACTCAGACGTTCGAAGTCATTTTGCCATTTTCGTTTTTCATGTGTTTAAGCTCCAAAGTGTGTGTGGAGTTCGGTCGAGCCTGCTGAGTGATGAGAAAGGAATAAATATTCCTCAGTGATAATCAGTGCTAATATAAATGTTGACTGAATGAAATAAGGTGTATTGGGGAAGTGGTTGCTCAGTGGTTGAAATGTTCAGATCGAAAGGTCGTGATTTCAAATCCCAGCACCCGCAAAGCTTCACGGCTCGGCCCATGAGCAACGCATTTATCTCCAAACTGCTCAGTTGTATAAAATGTAAGTCGCTGTACAAAATGTAAAAAGTTATTTAAAGGTAAATGTGCTACAGAGTTTACTGTCATTTCTATAGGCAGCCATTTTGATTTGATGTCACTTATTGAACTCGGGCTTCAGAAGACATATTTGAGTTTCTGAACAGGAGTTCCAGGTTGAGAGGTGAATTTATTTTTGTTAATTTTCTCTAGAAGATCAGTAATTTGAACAGAAGAAAAAGTGTGTGAGAAAACTCTGCAGGCTTTGGGTGTTTGAGTGTATGAGGCATCTCAGAGAACCTGAGTGTTTCTCCCGGGGTTTATTGATGATGAGGTGACTGAAAGAAACTTTCTGTATCACGTCTCAGAAATTGAAACAAACTGAAATGGAAATTTTGTGTGTGTGTGTGTGTGAAATTGCCCGAGAAAGCGCCTGTTTGGCAAAAATAGAAAGCCTGAATGGAGAAGCGAAAGCAGACGAGTGGTGTGAACATTTACATTTGGACTTTTCCCCCTACACTGTCCACATGCAATGCAGGAATTCTAGCGGTCAGCCTTCATCCTGCACTTCGCACACACTCCATAATGAAGACATTGTGTGAGAGGATCTTATACTCCGAGCTCTGTGTTTAGTTACAGATTGAATAGACCCTGTCTCCCTTGACACTGTGCTGATGGGATTTATCGTTGTCTTCAGTTATAGTGAAATAACCTTTAACCTCCGCTCTCCCCAACTGTGAAGCTCTGGGTTTTACATGCCTCATGGGCTGAGGTTAGTTTCCTGGAGGTTTGTACGAATATGGGAACGGTTAAAGTAGAAAAAAAAATAAAAGAAACATAAGAAAAGAGATCACCTTCTGGAGATGCAGATGTGAGGAGTTTTTCGAAAGGTCATGAAAAAGTCATGTCGTAGAGACATAAATATCAGCCCATTAACTTGGCATTTACACAGCCAATCAGCACTGAGATAATCACCTGCTATTGGCCTACAGGGAGCTGAGAGGAAGACTGGCTGGCAGCCACCAGCACCGAATTTTTCTGTTCCTTTCCTTAGTGTGCTTATAAATGCCATTAGATGTCAAGCCTACATGAAGTCAAATATAAACTGGTTTTAATAACAACCTCAAAAATTAGCGAAGCAATAAGAATATCTGCAATGATGAGGTGCAAAGCTAAACAATGTGCACTGAGCTTGACAAATTCTAAAGGAACAGCCAGTCTCTGGGCAAAAGCTCATTCTTTGGATTTGAAGCTAATGCCTGAAGCTACAATGGGCTTTAATATTCTCTTTTATTCTATAATCAGGCTTAATCTCGGTCTGAAGAAAAAAAAAACAAACAAACAAAAAAAACAATTCCTTTGGGTGCAACATCTCTGTATAACCTTCACAGAGTTCTTTACAGTCGTTAAAAACCCTGAGAAAAAAATCCAACCCTGAAACCGCACAGTTATCATATCTAATGCTATGGGGAATTATTTCTTCTTGAAGTTCCGTTATTAAATGGGAAGCGTTTCTCAATGAGTCAGCATGAACGACAGAAATAGCGTCTGAAGATCAAAGCGCAATCACGAGTCAATAACAAAAGCATGATGGGAAAAAACCTCCGTATCGTCCACGCTAACGAAGCAGAGGTTTATTATAGATAGCTGTTCACACTCCATACATCTCTGTGTCTCGATCCACTCAGAAAATACTAGAAATGACTAATAAGTGAGGAGATACACAGCTGCAGAAATAAAAACAAATCTTTTCAGAAAATAACAGCATTTGTAAAAGATAAACTGGAACAATTTTTCTCATTTTCCCTCTTCTTTCTTCTACTGATATTTCTGATGAGCTTATACTGATATGTACACACACACGTGTGTATACAGTAGATGTATTTTAGAACAGGGGTCCCCTGGGGATCGCTGTCTGACATGCATCTGATAGAGATGTAATGTTTTTTTTTTATTTTGATAAATAGTATATTTGAAAAAATGATAAAAAAATACAAAATAAATAAAATGGTACGGCACTGGCGGTAAAAATTTTTTCAAAAGGCAATAAGCTGCTGATCCTGACGCAATTGCCTGGATGGGTGGATCTGAACTCGTTAGATAAGGTGACATTATATTCTCCAGCAGTTCAGTGGTCTGTAGCCTGAGATTCCTGTCTTAAACAGATCAATTTTATCCATTAAGAATGAAATGTAAAACTAATATCACGACATCAAAACCACACACAAATACGTCGTTAACGACTGGCCTTAACCGAGCCCTGAATTCATTTTTTTCAAGACGAGGATCGCTAAACTGCTTCTTCGCCATAGCTGGAAATTAAAAACTGTTTTACGTCTGTGTTACGATCCAAGAAAGACTGGCACCGATAACAGAAAGCTGATTGGCTGTTGCATGTTGGTCTCATTTGTAGTCGGAATACAGCGAATTATATTTGGTCTAACAAAAGACCAACTACAACACCAAGAAAATGACTTAAGATTTAGAACAGCGAACTTAAGACGTTTTAAAGCTTAAAATGGAGATACATTTTTAAAACTTCATGAAAACCTTGAGATCGAGACAAAATCCGATGTGGATTTTTGTAGCTGTAGTATCACACATAAATTCACTGCAATTTGAAAAGTGATGTGTATTCGATGTGATACTTTTCTGCTCAACACGGTTTCAAAGAGTGATTATTTATACAAATCTGTCTCAACTTTACATACGGTTGTGTATGAAAATCCCAGGAGATCAGTAGTTACATAAATACTCAAACCAGCTATGGATGCTTTCATCGTTGCGTGAGTGTGTCCGAGAACGCGTATTTAACCCTTTTTACACCTGTATTTAATACCATTCACTTGTCTTTAGATCACGTGAGATGGATTACTACCAATTCTAAATGAACATGGACATCATACATCCCTCATTCGGGTTTCCAAAGACAATGTTTTTTTTGTTTTTTGGTTTTGATGAGGGACTCGGGACTTCTCTAAAAAAAGAAGTGAAAGTTCTGTTTTGGTTTCTCTCATTCTCATTTCATGTTCTTGCCATTGTGTAAAAAAATCCCAGGCAACTCCTGTTTTTCAGGGTGGAGGAAACAGGTGTTTTGAGAGAGAAAAGGACAGAGTGTCTTAACAAACACTAAGGCAACACAAGCCGAGTGAAGCCCCGCTGGAGATCTTCTCCTCATGGATAGAAACCCTTTGAGCAAACCAAACAGACAGGGGAAAGAGAACGAGGCAGCTAGAAATGTGCTGAAAACTCGATGTTTTTGCAGTGAATATCTCTGACATGTGATTATAGGGCTGCAGAGGACATTTGGTGAAAATAAATAAATAGGTCTGTATTGACTGCAAGAAAGTTTCCAGTTCCCAGTTTCCGTGCGGTTTCCAGTCAAATTCGTGAAGCTATGCTTTCGTGGATCAAACCTGGTCTCTGGTCAAAAGAGCAATTAGGATGCCAGGCAATGGTAATATATACATATATAATAAAATTATTCATCATTAGAAACATGAAAAATGTAGTATGTGCATAAATTACATACACAGTCAATGGGCATTTTAACAGGAACACCATACTAACAAAGTGAACTCTTATTTAACACATGCGTGGAGTTAAAAAGCCAAGAATAATTAGTGTGTGTCAAGAAAACATTCCCTACACCAATATACCACCACCCTGTTGACACAAAGCAGGTTTGAGAAGACAGCTGTTGATGCCAAACTCTACCATCTGCAAGCCATTCCAAAAAAATGACATCCTTCAGACTAGAGAAATATTTTTCCAGTCTTCATCTGTCCAGTTTTACTGAGTTTGTGCAGATTCTTGCTCTTGGCTCACACACGTGGGACTTGACGTTTTCTTCTGCTATTTTATTCTTACGGCCTGTTCTTAGATGCGTTTCTGCTCATCGCGGTTGTAAAGGACAATTTACAAGCCATTGCCATCAACAGAACTGCCACTCTCTTGCTGCTTTTGCAGCGTTCTACGTAAACCTGAGACTGCTGCGTGTGAAAATCCCAGGAGATGGGCGGTTACTGAAATACTCGAACCCGACCATCTGGCACCAACAACCACACCACTGTTAAAGATCACATTGTTCTCCATTCTTATGTTTCATGTGAATATTAACTAAAGCCTGTTGCCTGCACCTGCAGCTTTTTATGCTCTGTGCTGCTGCCACATGATTGACTAATTGAATAGCTGCATGGATGAGCAGGTGTTTGTA
The DNA here is from genome assembly GCF_014805685.1 of Silurus meridionalis. Lineage (NCBI taxonomy): Eukaryota > Metazoa > Chordata > Actinopteri > Siluriformes > Siluridae > Silurus > Silurus meridionalis. Next base: position 24,235,976 of record NC_060901.1, read on the forward strand.
ATAATTAGGGTTTACAAGTTAACAAATGGTGAATGTATATATAATAACTCAAAAAGTGCACACAAGAAAGAAAACTCCTGCGTATGCATGTGGCCCCGTTTTGTGCCCACGTTCATAAATGAGACCCCAGAGTTTAGCAGGTGGTGCGTCAGTAATAATGGTCCGTGGGGAAACAATGCTCTTTGTGTAGTTAAATGGACTAAACAAAGCCTCAAGGCTAATTATTTGCCACAATGTTTTTGTATTCGAGTTACTCAAGGAATCGTTATAGCCCTAATAGGGAATGTACACCAATCAGGCATAACATTATGGCAATATAACATAATGAGTGGTAAAGTAAATAACACTGATTATCTCGTCATTGTGGCCCCTGTTGTAGGTAAGGTATATTATGCAGTAAGTAAACATTTTGTCCTCAAAGTTGACGTGTTATAAGCAGGAAAAATGGGCGAGCGTAAGGATTTGAGCGAGTTTGACAAGGGCCAAATTGTGACGTCTAGACGACCAGTACAATGGCTAGTCTGCTACAATGCTGTGTGTGTACGCTGTGCATTGGATTGGGTTAATGGATTCCAGATCTACTCTTCAGACCTTCATGGCTGACACACTGGATGTACATCATTAAGCACCCCAGCATTTGGGATTCCTCACTGCTCTGACTACTGAAAAACAAACTCACCATTTCGAGTTCCTGCGAGATGCGACGCCTGCGTAGCTCCTCCATGCGCTCGGTGACGTCACTGAAGCACGTGTTGTAATATTCCGAGTATTCCTGCGCTAGATCATCGATATTACCCAGAGAGCCATCCTGCTTACACACACACACAAAGAGGCAGGAAGAACACTGATGAGATGAAGCCAATAATCAGCAAATATTCATATAATATAGAAAGTTATATACGTTAGAAATAATGCAGAAGTGTGTCATAGGCAGTGTGAAGTATGGATTATGGGAAATGCCACAGTTTCACACACCTCGCTACACAGTCATCTCACACACTGTTCTTAATTCTGATTATTATCAACATAATTACACAATGGCTATCAATTAATAATGACACACTGGCTAATAATTATAATTACACACTGGCTATAATTAATAACTACACACTGGCTATTAATTATAATTACACACTGGCTATAATTAATAATGACACACTGCCTATAATTAATCATTACACACTGGATATAATTATAAATTACACAATGGCTATTAATTAATAATTACACACTGGCTATTAATTAATAACTACACACTGGCTATAATTAATAATTACACACTGGCTATTAATTAATAACTACACACTGGCTATAATTAATAATTACACACTGGCTATTAATTATAACTACACACTGGCTATAATTAATAATTACACACTGGCTATTAATTAATAACTACACACTGGCTATTAATTAATAACTACACACTGGCTATAATTAATAATTACACACTGGCTATTAATTAATAACTACACACTGGCTATAATTAATAATTACACACTGGCTATTAATTAATAACTACACACTGGCTATAATTAATAATTACACACTGGCTATTAATTATAACTACACACTGGCTATAATTAATAACTACACACTGGCTATTAATTATAATTAGACACTGGCTATAATTAATAATTACACACTGGCTATTAATTATAATTAGACACTGGATTTAATTAATAACTACACACTGGCTATTAATTATAATTAGACACTGCCTATTAATTAATAACTACACACTGGCTATAATTAATAAGTACACACTGGCTATCAAATAATAATTACACACTGGCTATCAATTAATAATTACACACTGGCTATCAATTAATAATTACACACTGGTTATCAATTAATAATTACACACTGGTTATCAATTAATGATTACACTCTGGCTATCAAATAATAATTACACACTGGCTATCAATTAATAATTACACACTGGCTATCAATTAATGATTACACTCTGGCTATCAAATAATAATTACACACTGGCTATCAATTAATAATTACACACTGGTTATCAATTAATGATTACACACTGGTTATCAATTAATGATTACACTCTGGCTATCAAATAATAATTACACACTGGCTATCAATTAATAATTACACACTGGCTATCAAATAATAATTACACACTGGTTATCAATTAATAATTACACTCTGGCTATCAAATAATAATTACACACTGGCTATCAATTAATAATTACACACTGGCTATCAAATAATAATTACACACTGGTTATCAATTAATAATTACACTCTGGCTATCAAATAATAATTACACACTGGCTATCAATTAATAATTACACACTGGCTATCAATTAATAATTACACACTGGTTATCAATTAATAATTACACACTGGTTATCAATTAATAATTACACACTGGCTATCAATTAATAATTACACACTGGTTATCAATTAATAATTACACACTGGTTATCAATTAATAATTACACACTGGCTATTAATGAATAATTACACACCGGTTGTTGACAATTCCCTCTTTATTTGTTCACAACTGAAAGCAGCTGTAGCTCACTGTACTCATGCCTTCACGTAGAGTGATACGACTCCGTCACTGATTATTCGTATAACAGTGTTCTCATGCTCTCAGTGTGGTTTTAATTAAATCGCTGGGATGAAGGCGGTGTTTGAGTCATGAACAGTGAGTGGCATTCTCTGCTCCACAAAGCCAGATTCATTTACAAATTCAAAAGCAGACACGGACACACACACACACACACACACACAACACATACACATACACACAAAATGACCTTTCTTGACCCCTACAGCTGTCTGGGTGTGTGAGCACATACATTCATCTGTGGTGCTGCCTGCCTATGACCTCAACCAGTAGCTGAGTATGTCCGTCTATGTGTATGTGTGTGTGTGTGTGTGTGTGTGTGTGTGTGTGTGTGTGTGTGTGTGTGTGTGTGTATAAAACCCCATTACCCGTGACTCAGACCTCATACTGAAATAAAACTGAAATGCCTTTGATGTCAGATGTTTGAAATCAGATTAATAAAGGTTGTGTGAAGTAAAACACATAATTGAATGTACAGAATATGGAGATCTTTCCCTGAGCTGGCTCAGACCTCCTGCTCATTACCGATACCCTTTAAAGCACTTCGCACTCAGTAGTCAAGCAGAAATGCCTCCTTCCTGGCCGGCAATGGCTGAGCCAAACACACACATCCTGTCATTGTATGTGTGGTTCTGAGGTAGGAAACCGAGGGCCTCACACACCCCAGCGCAAAGCATGTATCCTGAACTCTACAGATTTACAGTTTTACAGACGGGAGGCAGAGCTCTGGAGTAATAACATTTGAATCGTTGCAGTATTGTCTCCCTGTACCACATTCAGAACAGGAATTATAAACGATTAACTGAGCACTAGGGGTGAAACAGTACACGCGTTCGTACCGAACCGTTTCAGTACAGGGCTTTCGGTTTTGTTCATGTGTCCCGAAATCGCCACCATTTTAGTTTTTACAAGTCTGATGATATGGATCTTTGTTTTGCATTTCTTCCAAACTGTAAATCTTGTGTGCCGTTACACTGCTACTAAGCACAGTGATGAAACGTCATGCTGCGATATGGAAATTGATCACCGTGGAGAAATTCCAAAGATTGTGAGGGAATTGTGGGAATTTTTCCAGTTTTCCCAAATGTATAGGAGCTGAATTTAAATTCTCCTGTGAGGAAATGCATTTGCTGGAAGCGCACCTGTCGTTGTTTCTACGTCATTCCTTTTGTTTGGTTTGGAGTTTCGTTTTTATTTTTCAGCCTTGACGTTCGAACCCAGCATCATAATACAAAAGCCTGAGGACTTGAGGAGGCTGAGAACAAGAATCTTCTCAACCTGTTTTAGAAAATAAGCAAGTCATCACCAAATCAGCATCAAGTTTTAGTTCTCACACGTCCACTGATTCCCATCCCACACTCCAATTCTCCATGAACATTGCTCCAGATGATTGAGATTCCCAGTGGAGCACACTGTGCACACACACATTCCAAGGCCTACATTCCAATATGCTTGCGCAAAAACACACACACACACACAATGAGCAGTTCAAAGACTCAGCAAATACTCAGCATTAATATGATAGCGGGGTTTCAGAAATTCCTTTCACATGAGAATCTAATCAAAATCCACTCCAAGCTATAGTGAAGTCATCAATCACCAGAGAACAAAACACTCTCAGAGCTCCATGAGTAAAACAACTCATGTTCTGATAGACAAGAACCTTTCTTCTCTTTCTTATACGAACGCAAGCAAAATAAACACACTGCGCATCCAAACCCGAGGGGGTTTTTGAGCAGATGATGTTTCGCTGTAAGTCAGAAACTGTGCACTGATTCTTTCAAAACATTCCCCTGACCTAGGCAGGAGGCTCGAGCCAGGATTTAGCTGGAAGGACAGAGCAGAAGCCTGGCAGGGACAGACAAAGGCAGCACAGTGAGGACATGCACAGACCTTGTAAGGCTAAAAGGAACTCCTGACAGACCAAGTGAGCAGGAAAAAAACTCAAACATATAATGGATTCTTTTCCCATTTAAACGTCGATATTTTTTTCTTACTAGCACAAATCATCATCGACTTCAAACACTGACTTCAACAGTTGTACGAGCACCGCCCACATTTATTAAGCTCCACCTATCAGGAACTAGTGATGAGTGTTTATAAAATGATTGACAGGGGGGAGGTGGCAGCTTAGTGGTTAAAGCAATGGACTTTGGATTTGAACATTTTTTAATCCCAGCCATAATAAACTGAAATTTCTGGGCCCTTAACCTCATAACTGCTCAATTATATGAATGATATACATGTAATGTCCACGCTAATACAGTTTCGTTTAAAAAACGCAGATTTTGGTCCAAATAAAAACATAGCTTTTTTTTTTAAACGCTCAAACGCTTAAAAGTGGTCAATTTAAAAATGTCATTGTTGCATTGCAGTGTGGACTTTGAAAAATAAGGCTTTTAAAAATAATGATGCATTTTTAGTCAGTAAATGGGCGCCGGTGGGGGATTGACCCTGGTCGAAGCTTTTTTACGTTTTGCTCACAAGCAGTACACGGACGAAAGCATTTTCAGATGTTTCAGTGTGGATTAGCAACTTTAGAAAACGATTGAAAACGAAAGTGTTTACGTTTTCTGACAAAAATTAAATCGAAAAATTCTGTTTTGAAATTGATCTGCATTAGTGTAGACGTGGCCTAAGTCGCTACAGGCGTCTGCCAAATGCTGTAAATGTAAATTGACAGGATTCATATCCAAATAAAAAAGTATTTCATAGCAGGATAAAATCCCTGTTTGAAAACATGAGATTCTGAGGTAAAAAAAAATGTCTGCATTTCAATTTGGCTCGTCAGTGTTTTTATTTCGGGTTTACGCGGATGTCATGTCATGACATGTGATGACCGTTACAGATAAATTCTAGCTAGCATGCTAACACTAGTTAAAACACTGAGCACAAAGTTTTGCTCAGCGATTTCCTGTACAGGTTTTAAGTCAGGAACTGTTAGTATCACTTCGGACATAAAATTCTTTGCGGTCTGGAAGAAATGAGACGTGGAAGCAGACAGGATGTTGGTTTTTACGGAGGGAGGAACAGGCTGCCTAGTAAAGTTCTGATCAGCAACACACAATCCTGAACCCTCGACTAGAAACAAACCTGCTTAGTGATTTCACAGACACACTACACTCAACTGCACTGCACATGCCCCCGATTCTCATTATCATACCTGGCATTCCACACCAGCGCTGAGGGAATGATGCAAGCTCAACATGTGTGTGTGTGTGTGTGTGTGTGTGTGTGTGTGTGTGTGTGTGTTTGTCTTTCCAGCTGGGATCCCTGTACTAACACAAAACTCATGTGTTGCAAGGAGTTATGGGCATGAATTTAATAATCCGAGTTAAGCATAAAATATTATTTTGCAAAACAGCTGAGTCAATGAGGATACAAACACACACACACACACACACACACACACACACACACACACACACACACACACACACACACACACACAGGGTTGGGCTGTGTTTTCATCCTTTTTTTTATAATAGCTTTTTAATGTGATATTGGACTTTTCTCCTGATTTGTTTTGAAAAGTCTCCAGGCGTCTCCATGCTGAGATGATCACAGCTCTATGGAACGTTGGGTCACTTTATTATTCCTCTCTGAGGATCTCTTATTATCCTGGGGGTGGCATGTTTGGATATGTGGGATGTGAGACCAGAAACAGAAGGACAGTCCTGGATTGGACAGTCAGGGTGTTTACGAGTTTAAGTCAGCTTGCTCAATCCTACATCTGGAGCCTTTTCCTGGTAAGTGAAAGGAGAAGACTGTGGTACTAAATCTGAAATTCACTCGAATTTGAATCCAGTGGAAACTGGATTAATTTTTTGACATTTGACAGTTTTACACTGTTTTCTGTCATCTTTATTAAGTGTCTCCGGACTGTGCGCCACCTGTCAGTAATAGGACACCCTCGCCACTCGCCACGCATTTTTATGCAAGTCCCGAGTTGAACACCCCTCGTGGTCAGATCCATCTCAGAAAAGAAAGAGAAAAGGAAAAGGAGAAATAACATGGAAGTTCTTTCTCCTGATTTATGCCTGGCCTCTGACCAGATAATCAATCACTCAGCATTCCTGACCCTCACAGAATGAGCATTTCTACAACAGCGAACAGTAAAACGTTCAATTTCTGTCATTCGAATCAAAATACAGCAACAATAATCCAATATTGAATTATTGTTATTCTTCTCATTCAGTTTCTTCCGATAGATTTCAGCTCATTAGCAGAAAAAGGAAACAGCAACACAGATCGCAGTTTGCTCCTCTGAATGAAAGCTAACTGCAGGGCGTCCCAACAATCACTGCTCTTTCTTTTACATGGTAACCAGTGAGGGCTTGCAAACTATTCACAGTTCAGACATGATCCACCAACACACATCTTCACATGCCGGACGGATTTCCACGATAGTGAGACTTGTGTGGAAGCTTCAATGTATGGTAATGCATATGCATGGAATTTGTCTTCCTTTTTTGCATTAGGTTACAATGAAAGTAAAAGACAAGCATGCAGTTTTCTTCATGGTGTGTTTTTTCTTTTAAGAAACACCAATATAGTCAAGGTCAAGGCTGTAGAAAATATAGAGCATGTTCTCAACATTTACTTCTCTTCAGGATAAAAGTTGGAATTACAACTACAGCATTCCTGAAGGTTCTGTGGGTATTAGAGCACCTGTTGAGCCAGCTGAACAGCACAGAGGTCAGGGTGGGGCGGCTTTATGACTAGTTTATGAACATAAAATACCTTCGGATGGTTCTGCAGACCTGCTCCAGTTCCATAGAGTTTGTAGCCTGAACAGATAATGAGTAGGAAATGTGAGAGTGAACAGAAAGTGGCTTGAACAGGAAAGTAGAACCAGGAAAGAGAAACGGCTTCTGATCAACTAATATAAGATTGAGGCCGGGGGGGGTTGTTGAGTCAGAGAAGCCAGGATGGTATACACCAGGGGACATCAGAGGCAGTTTGGGGTCAGAGGTGCTCTTCCACCCTTATCAGGAATCTTCCTCTGGACATCCGCAGGGGCAGGATGGAGAGGAAACCAGGAAGGACCAGATGGGAAGGATTAAGGGTGTGAGGAAGACAAGGTGAGAAAAGGTTATGTCTGTGCTGTGGATTTAATGTGTATGAAGTGGTATCAGAAAAGAGAGGGAGACTTAGTACTAGTTATTGCTGACACAGCAATTTATTTACTTTAAATGAATGCTCATATAACTGCACATGAAGGACATATGATTGAGGAAAGTGGCAAGACGGATGTGTGACCATGATGTGGTTGTTTGCAAAAAGCAGCTGAAATTTTACAGCTTACACACACACACACACACACACACCTGATCAGCATTTGGCTGCCATGCCCACCAGGAGTAAAGTTGCAAGGCGTACACAGTGGACACAGCACAGTAAAAAGTCTGGCCAAGACCACACCTACACAACTCATTGCCTCATGTCTTTTTCTCTCAGTGTGTTTTGAAGACAGTCATCGGCGTATTGTGCGCACACAGCGATGCAGAATCACCTCTTTCACATAATGAGTGAGAAAAGAATAGATGTCCTGGTCCAGCCCCTATAAAGAAATCCCCACCCTGTGTTTACACACGCACTTTCTAAACCGGGAGATTCCAGTACAACACTTTTATGTGCCATTTAACAGAAACGTTGGGGGGTAAACATACGACACCCTTTCCACCCTCACCATGAAGATTATACTCTGTAGAAAAGCAGAGCCTCCTAGCTGTCTTTTTTCACTCGCTTATTCCACTTGAACCACACAGAAATGAGACGCACTCTGACCACACTGAAATGGACGCGGTGCCAGTTATTCCAGTTAGAAACATTCCGGGATATGGAACGGTGCTTGGTAAAGCTCGGAATGGCATCTTTCTGCTTAATACATCTATCGCGGGATATTCGCAAACACCACCGCGATTCGGTCGCCGGTTTAAAAGGCGTTTAAAGAGTCGTTAAAATGATTTATAGATATTTAAGGTTTCAAACTAAGTACCAAAAAGCGAGCCAGGAGCATCGCTACTGTATATTTATAAAAGTACAAACTGGAAACACCACCATGGTCTGCTGTAGTTACACGTGTTTAGCGGCAGTGTTTTTCTCTAAACAAAGCGTCGAGCATTTTCCATACTTTTCCATTTGAACCTCACGCTAACACTGTGGGTGATTTTTTTTTTGTGCGAGGACTAACTTTCATTCTCACTCATCTGGTTGAAATAGGTCAAATTATATCACATCATATCATATATCATTTTAGATATGAGTGAAGAAAGGACGTCGTGAATGTGTGTTGCGTTAATTTCACCTCACATTCATTAATTTATAGTTGAAATAAAAATCGGTCAAACAGAAATGCACGCTGCATTAATCGCGCCTTAATTCAATTCGAGTCGTTAAAATTAATTTGCGTTAACGCGTCGTTAATCATTATTTATGATCATGGTTTGTGCTGTAATTAGCGATACTGTATAAATAGTAATTATAAAGGTAGTATTCGCCGGCATTACAACAAACTCATGATTCAGCATTTGTTAGCCACTTTGTACACAATAAAACTATTTCCTTTAATCTCTCTGTTTTTAACCCCAGAACACAGAACATCATCCGTCTTGTGAACCAAACTAAATCAACCCTGGCTCTGTGCCAGCGCTTTCATTTGGTCAAACCTGGAAAGATCAGAGAAGATCCCACATATATATACACACCATATAACACTCCAAAGACTCCTTTCTGCTTGGGCATGTTGTTCTCCAGACTCACTGCACAACTAAAGCTCCCAACCCAGTCATAACATAATCGTCTTTTCAAAACAGTCAAGGCAGGGACGTGCTCGAAAGGGCACGCACTTCTGTGATCCTATTGAAAAGCACTGAAATGCTCAGCAGCTGGATATATATTTACACCATCTGGCTTATGGCCAAACGATTCGTTGTGTTAACGTGACTGAAATGATTCGTAAACACACTACAGAAAGACGATGATTGATTCCTTTTTCTTTTTTGTCTTTTTTTTTCTTTCTTAAACTAGCAGACCGCTGTAATCTGTCAGTTTAGTGTTTGACGTAAAGACTAAATGAACAAAGGAATTTGGAGAATGAGAAACAAGTCTGAAACAATGACACTTTATTTTTTTATAAAACATGGCTGAAAATATATAATCCACAAAGCAGCTAAGAAGAAATAGCAGAGAACAATGTTGTTGTGGGGCACAATCAAGATCCTGTCAAAAGTGTGGAAACACACAGTCATTTATGGTTTCTGAGACACATGCTGGTTCCTTCTGTTTCCATGCAACAAACCCGGTAAAAAGCAAAAACACAAAAATTGGACAGTGAATGGAAGAAAGTTCTGAAGACAGATGAATCGAAGTGTGACATTTCTGTCTCTAACAGAAGAACTTGTCTAGAGAAGAGAAGAGAAGAGAAGAGAAGAGAAGAGAAGAGAAGAGAAGAGAAGAGAAGTTAGCAGACTGCATCTCACCCACACAGTCAAACATGGTTTGGGGCTGTTTTGGAGAGGGAAGATGGAAGCCTCATTCCAGAAAGTGGAAGGAAAACTGAACCAACATGGCTTCCATTCCACACTTCTACACCATGCAATTCTCTCTGCGGTTGATTGGAACCGACTTCACCATACAAGTCAATGATCTGAAACGTACGTCCACTCCATAAGTGTAATTCAGAGATCAAACAGTCGTCTGGAGTGATATCTATCATGGAACAGCCTGTGTAATCACCTAAATCCTATTGAACCTCTCTAGAATGATCTGGATCGCAAGGTCAGAAAGAAATCTCTAACTAGAGAAGACAAGAAGCACGACAAAGTATTTCAGACGAACGTTTGGAGAAACAAACTGTCCGGATGCCGAGCGTGATGATGAGCGTGTAAAGCTGCTAATCGTGCTAAGGGAGGATTTTTCAATGGAAATAAAGATTAACATCTGTACGGGTTTGTTTGTTTGCTCAGTGTAAATCATCATACCTACTGTAGCACCTAGTTTGCCTCTCAAAAAGCATAAAAGATGAGGTGTTTCCAAACTTTGGACATGTTACTTTAGCTATAATAATATTTCGTTGTAATTTATTGAAATCGCATAACATATTGTAACTGTATTGTGGGGACTGTATTTTGTGAAACACCACCACCCTGTTGTGCCTTATGACAAAACTTGTATCTCATTTTGAATTATCTTTGGATTTCTAATGAAGGTATGAAACAGTGGATGTACTGTAATCATGTTTATTAATTTAGGTACTGAATGCACTTTTGGGGAAGTGCGCTCAAAGTTCAAGCTGTTTAAAGTCAAGCATCGGTTGCTGAAAAGAAACATGGTTTCACAAACATCTACATACATTATATATGAAGAACATAAAATCCAATTTGCAGTACTTAATCATCTATAACTTATCTTTTTGAGCAATATCCAAGTTGAATAATGGACATTAAAGCTCAACGTGTCTTCTTATTCATGATATATAAATTGTGTATGTAGCCAACTTCAGGAACTGTTAACATTTAAAGTTAGGAAGCGCATTTCAGCTGCGAGTCCCAAACTCGGTGTCGAAGGCCAAGAGGTTAAATACATCAGGTCGCCATTTGCCACTCTGTCAGTACGCAGATCTGTAGGTCTGTAAATGAAACCTTTATTTCTATTATTCTCACATGACCACATTTTCTGTGTGACTACTAACACCAACCACATATTTCTGTTACAGCAAATGTTTGGTCAGCATAATGACATGCTGATTAGCAAATCTGTGAGAAATCATACCACAAAATACTCAGCAACACACACACACACACACACACACACACACATTCTCACCTCAGCCTTCAAAGCACAAGTTGGCTTGCAGTGAAAATGGCAGTGTCGTTCGAGCTTTGCAGTAAAGTGTAAATAGGCTCTACAACAAGACAAATGGCTTCCTATGTTTACTAGACTGCGTATAAACCCTTTACCGGTCTAAAGACACGGATTATCACCAGGACTACAGCCTAATATGCTTTACCAGGGTCAAACTCCAAACATCACACAATGAAGGAGTCTATTCCACGGAAACACGCTGATGAAAGCGCCAGATTTTTGAATGTCTGAAGCCACAAATAGCAACATTGCACCATGATCGTTTTTACAGCTTCACTTCCCTGATGAAAGACCTCCGAGTGTCCAGTCAGCAATTTTGCCTGATTATTGTTAGAGTTATTATTCTCTGTAGTTAAAATGTTAGTGGCAGTAGTAGAACTGTTAGTAAATCTATTGTAAAATGTTTCATTTGTATATATATATATATATATACAAATTTGGGGGTTTACACAGCGCCTTCAAGAATGAGAATCATGACTGGATCCAGAAGCCCATTACAAGACACTGACACCAAACTGGGAGCCAAATTTGGGAGGGACGAGTCCATTAAATACAGGACACACTGTATTAGTAGGAATAATAGAAGACGCTGTAGTAAATAGTAGGAATAGTATTAGTAATATGGATATTAATAATAAAGGTAGGTATAGTATTAATAATAGTAATAGGGATGGTATTAGTAATGTGAGAAGTATCAGGATCAGAATTGTGTTGGAAATTCAACAGGAAGTTTGGCAGGTACATCACAAGACACTGACACCAAACTGAGAGCCAAGATGGATGTTTTGTAGATAGTTACATTTTGGTAAAAAAAGAAAATAAGCGTATGAGACTTTTGGGACACAGTGTATTAGTGTAAATAGGAGTATGTGCTGTAGAGATGATATCAGTAATCGGGATAGTAATATTAGTAGGAGGAATAGTATTAGTACTATTACTACTAGTAGAAATAGTATATATAGTATCCCTACTATACTATCCCTATTGTAGTGGAGATAGTATTAATATGAGTAGTATTATTAATATTGGTATTAGTATGATGTCGCTTTTTTGTACAGTATTTATGTGATCTGTAAATCTTATATATATCCTGCTGTAAGAGATCACAGTGGTATACACTCTCTCTCTCTCTCTCTCTCTCTCTCTCTCTCTCTTTTATACCCAAATTTCACATTACAGCACAAAGCATCATTTCCACACTCTTCAGTCTTCTCCATGTGCATGTAAACAGTGTGCAAGTGAAGAGGAAAGTTTGCTGACCTGCTGAACTCTGATTTACATGCACACAATGAAGCCCCCTTCTATAGGAGCTTAACACTTTTCTTCTGAACTTCCTCCTTGTGCATCACCCCCTCCCCCAAATCCATGTTTTTTTGGGGGGGTTAAGAGCAAAAAACCAAACTCACCAACATCCCCATCACGTCCGACCACAGCTGGGAGAAGCTGTCGGACACACCGCCTCCTGCTGCCTGAGACTCTGCTGGAGATCCTGGATCCGAATCCATGAGCACAGAAAGCAAATAAAGAAATGATTCCGAAAAAAAAAGGATGTAAAGAATAAAAAAAGAAAATCAACAGTTCATTAAAATATGCACACGCTTTATACGCCTGTTAAATAAAAGCAATCCGAATCCATCCTCGATTCCGCGAGTTTCCTGTTGTTTCCGGTTGTTTTCCATGAGAAGGCGCGCGGACACAGGGCGCGTGGACACAAGGACACAAGGCGCGCGCTCGCCGAACTTTCACGCGCTACTTTCTTTTGACATTCCGGGGCGGAAAGTCGCTCGCGCTTCTGATCCACTGCGCCGCCGGAGCGAACCAACTCCAACCTCGGGGGTGCGCCTTCACACACAACGTGCTAAACGAGAAACAATCACGCGGTAACCGTTAAATCAAGTCGAACACACAGCCGTAATCCTAACAACCACCGAGCTACAAACCGACACGCAGCGATACACGCGACACGACTGTTTTTTTCAGTGTTGTTGAATCCGTCGTGCGCCCCTCTTCTCAGAATGGACTCGCCCTATCCCAGTCACTCCTTCCCCTTCACTGCATTGTGCAGCTGAAACGTTGTTGCTTTCTGGACTTTGCGTTATTATTACATTATAATATTATTATTATCTCCAGAAAGGCGGCCCATTGTGCGCTGTTCCTTTATAAACCTACTCGTGTTCATGTTACAATGGAACAAAGTGACATTTATCCACTGCACCGTGTCCAAAATAAAATGCGCGTGAGAAAAAAAAACGCACAGTCCCTGGTATTTAATAGAAAGACGCCTATAAGAGTGAACGGGTGACGTGCAGGAAGAAAGTGATACTCACTTTAGAGGTTGGTGAAATGTGCAGCAGGTTGAAACAGTTCAAGGCAACGTTTACACCTATAGCATGAGCACGTGTTCCAGGTTCTGGGATTGTGTGCACTCAGGACACGTGTGAACAGGGTTCGAACGTGTTTTCCCGAATTACGATTCAGTCACTCAAACCGCATCTGGAGGTGGATCGGACACGTCATTTCACATCGGTTTATTTGCAGTTTGAACGAAAAAGCTTCCTGCACAATCTGCACAATATAAACCTCTATTAGACAGTCTGGACATCTACTGCACAGTCTAAACATCTACTGCACCGTCAAAACATCTACTGCACAGTCTAAACATCTACTGCACAATCTAAACATCTACTGCACAACTACTGCTGCACAGTCTAAACATCTACTGCACAGTCTAAACATCTACTGCACAACTACTGCTGCACAGTCTAAACATCTACTGCACAGTCCAAACATCTACTGCACAGTCCAAACATCTACTGCACAATATAAACATCTACTGCACAATATAAACATCTACTGCACAGTCTAAACATCTACTGCACAGTCTAAACATCTACTGCACAACTACTGCTGCACAGTCTAAACATCTACTGCACAGTCTAAACATCTACTGCACCGTCAAAACATCTACTGCACAGTCTAAACATCTACTGCACAATCTAAACATCTACTGCACAACTACTGCTGCACAGTCTAAACATCTACTGCACAGTCTAAACATCTACTGCAATCAAAACATCTACTGCACAGTCTAAACATCTACTGCACAATCTAAACATCTACTGCACAACTACTGCTGCACAGTCAAAACATCTACTGCACAGTCCAAACATCTACTGCACAATATAAACATCTACTGCACAGTCCAAACATCTACTGCACAATATAAACATCTACTGCACAGTCTAAACATCTACTGCACAGTCTAAACATCTACTGCACAACTACTGCTGCACAGTCTAAACATCTACTGCACAACTACTGCTGCACAGTCTAAACATCTACTGCACAGTCCAAACATCTACTGCACAATATAAACATCTACTGCACAGTCCAAACATCTACTGCACAATATAAACATCTACTGCACAGTCTAAACATCTACTGCACAGTCTAAACATCTACTGCACAACTACTGCTGCACAGTCTAAACATCTACTGCATAGTCTAAACATCTACTGCACTACTACTGCTGCACAGTCTAAACATCTACTGCACAACTACTGCTGCACAGTCTAAACATCTACTGCACAATATAAACATCTACTGCACAGTCTAAACATCTACTGCACAGTCTAAACATCTACTGCACAACTACTGCTGCACAGTCTGGACATCTACTGCACAGTCTAAACATCTACTGCACAGTCTAAACATCTACTGCACAGTCTAAACATCTACTGCACAACTACTGCTGCACAGTCTAAACATCTACTGCACAGTCTAAACATCTACTGCACTACTACTGCTGCACAGTCTAAACATCTACTGCACAACTACTGCTGCACAGTCTAAACATCTACTGCACAATATAAACATCTACTGCACAGTCTAAACATCTACTGCACAGTCTAAACATCTACTGCACAACTACTGCTGCACAGTCTGGACATCTACTGCACAGTCTAAACATCTACTGCAATCAAAACATCTACTGCACAGTCTAAACATCTACTGCACAATCTAAACATCTACTGCACAACTACTGCTGCACAGTCAAACATCTACTGCACAGTCCAAACATCTACTGCACAATATAAACATCTACTGCACAGTCCAAACATCTACTGCACAATATAAACATCTACTGCACAGTCTAAACATCTACTGCACAGTCTAAACATCTACTGCACAACTACTGCTGCACAGTCTAAACATCTACTGCACAACTACTGCTGCACAGTCTAAACATCTACTGCACAGTCCAAACATCTACTGCACAATATAAACATCTACTGCACAGTCCAAACATCTACTGCACAATATAAACATCTACTGCACAGTCTAAACATCTACTGCACAGTCTAAACATCTACTGCACAACTACTGCTGCACAGTCTAAACATCTACTGCACAGTCTAAACATCTACTGCACTACTACTGCTGCACAGTCTAAACATCTACTGCACAACTACTGCTGCACAGTCTAAACATCTACTGCACAATATAAACATCTACTGCACAGTCTAAACATCTACTGCACAGTCTAAACATCTACTGCACAACTACTGCTGCACAGTCTGGACATCTACTGCACAGTCTAAACATCTACTGCACCGTCAAAACATCTACTGCACAGTCTAAACATCTACTGCACAACTACTGCTGCACAGTCTAAACATCTACTGCACAATCTAAACATCTACTGCACAACTACTGCTGCACAGTCTAAACATCTACTGCACAGTCCAAACATCTACTGCACAATATAAACATCTACTGCACAGTCCAAACATCTACTGCACAATATAAACATCTACTGCACAACTACTGCTGCACAGTCTAAACATCTACTGCACAGTCCAAACATCTACTGCACAATATAAACATCTACTGCACAGTCTAAACATCTACTGCACAATCTAAACATCTACTGCACAACTACTGCTGCACAGTCTAAACATCTACTGCACAGTCTAAACATCTACTGCACAACTACTGCTGCACAGTCTAAACATCTACTGCACAGTCTTAACATCTACTGCACAACTACTACTGCACAGTATAAACATCTACTGCACAATATAAACATCTACTGCACAGTCTAAACATCTACTGCAAAGTCTAAACATCTACTGCAAAGTCTAAACATCTACTGCACAGTCCAAACATCTACTGCACAATATAAACATCTACTGCAAAGTCTAAACATCTACTGCACAGTCCAAACATCTACTGCACAATCTAAACATCTACTGCACAGTCCAAACATCTACTGAACAGTCTAAACATCTTCTGCACAGTCTTAACATCTACTGCAAAGTCTAAACATCTACTGCACAGTCCAAACATCTACTGCACAACTACTACTGCACAGTCTAAACATCTACTGCACAGTCTAAACATCTACTGCACAGTCCAAACATCTACTGCACAGTCCAAACATCTTCTGCACAGTCCAAACATCGACTGCAAAGTCTAAACATCTACTGCACAGTCCAAACATCTACTGCACAGTCTAAACATGTACTGCACGGTCAAAACATCTACTGCACAGTCTAAACATCTACTGCACAGTCCAAACATCTACTGCACAGTCTAAACATCTACTCTACAATCTAAACATCTACTGCACAATCTAAACATATGTGGACATCTGGACAATCTGGACATCTACTGCACAGTCTGAACATCTACTGCACAGTCTAAACATCTACTGCACAGTCTAAACATCTACTGCACAGTCTAAACATCTATTGCACAGTCCAAACATCTACTGCAAAGTCTAAACATCTACTGCACAGTCTAAACATCTACTGCACAGTCTAAACATCTGTGGACATCTGGACAATCTGGACATCTACTGCACAGTAAACATCTTTGGACATCTGGACAATCTGGACATCTACTCCACAATCTAAACATCTACTGCACAGTACAAACATCTGTGGATATCTGGACAATCTGGACATCTACTGCACAGTCTGGACATCTACTCCACAATATTAACATCTATTGCACAATCTAGACAGTTACTAAACACTCTGGACAGCTAAAGCACAATATAAACATCTACTCTACAGTGCGAACCTCTACTGTACAACCTGGACATCTAATCCATCACATTAATGCAGACCTCTGCAATGTTTTGTGTCTAATAAAGCAGCTGCTTTTTGTAGCTTATTTTGTTGTCTGATTTATTGTTTGTTATAAGTTTAACAGCAGACAATGCAACATGAACTAGGAATCCTGTATCTTCCCAGGATACAGAATTTCTGGATTTCAGCACACATGTGTAATAAATGTCCATGATGTCCAAACCTTTCCTCCAGTAGAAATTATGCATGAAACCAGAACACATGTGGACACAGGGGACAAGTTTGCAATGCCCAATGTGAGAATCTCAACTGTCCATCTGTGGTCAGATCAGTCGGCACAGATGTTAATACCAGGAGGAAAGAAGGTGATAACTAGAATCGTGTTCTACAAGCTAAAAGTGTGAGAATATGAATAGCAGGTAGATTTACAGCTCTGATTCAATCCTGATCACTTTACCGTATGACTAAATAGATTTCCTCTGGGTTCTCCAGAGGAAGACTGACATAAAGTCTGCAAAATGAAATGGCTTTCCATCCAGCATGCATTTCTGCATTACACCCAGTGTTCCTGGGATGGGCTCCGGATACACACTGACCTTGAGCAGGATAGAACTGAGGATGAATGAGTGAGTGAATGAGTAAGAGGAAGAATGTCCTGTTTTACAATGATGTCCCAGTTGACGTCTGTGTTGTAGGTGTCATTACAAGAAATGTACATTATGTCTACAGTAGAGGTGGAAGGACTCAAACCCAACATCATGTTTCTGGTATGTCATAATATCTACATACACCATCATAGGAGACTTCACAACTTCAATGCACTATTCAGTGTCACCCAGAAGACAGTGGGTCATCATTTTCAGTCTGATTACTCATATGGACAACTCTGGATGCACTTCAACACCCTAAAAATCCATGAAGTTACTGAGTAACTCAAGTTTGAATGTTTGAGGATGGAATTAATGCAATTAATATCAATGGCTTAGGACCAGGTTGCATGAAGATTTTTGAATTTGAGCTCCTGTCACTGAACAGCACACCTCAACACTGATGGAACTAGAATGAATGGACATTTGGTATAACCCAGATGATGATGGGTTTCCTTTTGAGTCTGGTTCCTCTCAGTGTTTCATCTCAGGGACTTTTTCCTTGCCACAGTTGGTCACTCATTGGGTATGAAGCTACAAATATGAGGAACAAACTTATAGGCACTAAACTCATTCATTCTTTTATACAACTTTATAACATCTTCTCTGTAAAGCGGCTTTAAGAGTGTATATAGAGTGTATATACAAGTAGAATGGGATTTAAATACTGTTTGTAAAAATCTATTCAGGAGCTAAAAGTGGAGTCAAAAACTGAAACAGAGAAAAATGTCAAATAATTTGAATAAAATGAAGTGGATTTCTGCTGTTGTGCCTGATTTCTGTAATGAAGAAACCATGCGTCTGTGTGTCTGTCGTTCTTTCTTTCTTCCTTGCCAGAAAAACATTCCCCCAAGCAGCAACAGCTGTGAAGGGCTCATGACAGAAATTGGAGAGCGAGAAAGTGAAAGGAGGGGAAAATAAGTCGGATAAAGAGAACATGAGCATCTAAGAGGTGAGAAGAATTTCTCATTTGTCACACAGAATTTCATCCATGTGAGAAATCTACACTGGGGTCTTTTTTCTCTTAAAGTTTAATACCTCATTTCCCTTTCAAGCTCATTATTTTTACTGAAGGTCAAAGACGTGAACAGAGAAACTGATACAGACTGTGGGATCCGTACGGTTTGGACCTGCCTTTGGTTTAGGGCAGGTGTTCATTTCAAGCTCTTATACACGTCCATATCACTGCTGATTCCCACAGAGCTCCGTGCCTCAGAATTAGACGAGAACGACGTCTCCAGCCTGAGACTCTGCAACAGCTGCTTAACAGACGTGCATGCACGTGTGTACATGTGTTCGATTCGAGCTTGGAATAGGAATATCTCTTAGTTAACCCTCCACAAGCCTTTCACGCAGAAAATATCTTATTTTAAGAGACAGACATGTCCATGTTACACGCTCTCACGTCATATTAGATCGAGATTAGATCGCCGAAACGAGGTTGAGTATTCCCTTAATAAATGGCATTAGACAACAAACAAACCTAAAGCAATCTCCTGAACATGACCTGCAGAATTGCTTTTCTTTTCTGTAGCATTCGAAGTGTTTGAACACGGTGTTTCCTGTGGGGCGTTAAAGATAAGACAACAATGGAGCGGTGCCCCTCCTGCCCCATTTAAACACAGAGGTCACTGCTCAGTGGAAGCTCAGGCCCTTGATCCTCTGTGTGTGTGTGTGTGTGTTTGCGGGTGTTCCCCACTGGCTAATTACACACTCTCTCCCGGCAGGATAAGCTTCCATTGTTTCAACCACGAGTGGCTCCTTAACCTGTAGAATTTTTAACCCACAAACATTTAGGAAAGGAGGAGAATGTAGAACTTCGGGGCGAACATGCAAACACACACACTGTAACACACACTTGTCCATTTGTACTGGACTATCTAAAATAAAAAAAGCAATCACATCTGTAACTAATACACCGTCCCGCTCTAAACTTGTCCATCTGCCCTGAATAAAAACATGGAAAATCCATTTCACAACACACAACGTGACTATTTTAGGGCATGCAGTGAGGTCATGGTGAATTTACCTCCAGATGTGTTCAAAGCATGAACCTGCTGCTACCTGACCGCATGTGTGTGTGTGTGTGTGTGTGTGTGTGTGTGTGTGTGTGTGTGTGTGTGTGTGTGTGCAACAGTTTTTCCATTCAATCAAAGCAAGAATGAATAAAAGACTGTTTGTTTTTGCAAACATTTCTTACACTTTTCCCGTCATTTCAACTTCTACACTGCACTACTTTTTGTTTCATGCCTAAATGCGTTAGTTCATCTCGGTCTCTGCACCTGCAGGTCTGATGGCACACACATACACAGTGGCTCTTTTGCAAAGCCCTGTTTGTTATTCTGCTGAGGGGCCGGCTAAGGAACCATTTAGCGCGAATATGAGCAGCGGTTCTGTTCGGGTCGAACCACGGCAGAGACTCGAAGTGAGAAACAACCCAAGTATATTCCATTACAGTCTATTGGGATGGAGTATGATGTAAAGACATACACTGTCTCACTCACCATTTTTCAGTGATGTTACATGTTGTATTAATGAGAACTGCAGTATAAAAGTAACAGTGAGACTCATTGAACCATAGCTCGTCACAGCATTCTATTCATTCATTTATTGGTACTAACCTGAGATTTAGAGAGTCATAAAGCCCTCATGCTTGCTAACTGGGTCAGGGACTAACAGTGCTATCAAGAATATTAAAAAAAAATTTTAATTGAATTTTAATTATTAATGAATTAAAATATAAAAAGAAAAATAGCCATTAAAAAGCACCTTATGGTTGTTTATGTGGTGTGGAAGTCAGTCAAAATAACTTCATCACTTTCAGACTTGACCCTGATCATTCACTTATTATTTAGCTGCTTGTGCGCTTCACCTTTTTTGTAGGCTTGTAGGCATGCACTGATATGTAAATTATATGTAAATTATATGTAAATGAGCTGTATCAAAAAAGACGTGTTGGACTTTATGGGCGATAACATTAGCAGTATAAGTAAGGATTTTAGACGGGATTATGGACAGGGACTACATTTATATCAGGATTATGGACAGGGACTACATTTATATCAGGATTATGGACAGGGACTACATTTATATCAGGATTATGGACAGGGACTACATTTATATCAGGATTATGGACAGAGACTACATTTATATCAGGATTATGGACAGGGACTACATTTATATCAGGATTATGGACAGGGACTACATTTATATCAGGATTATGGACAGACTACATTTATATCAGGATTATGGACAGAGACTACATTTATATCAGGATTATGGACAGGGACTACATTTATATCAGGATTATGGACAGAGACTACATTTATATCAGGATTATGGACAGGGACTACATTTACATCAGGATTATGGACAGGGACTACATTTATATCAGGATTATGGACAGAGACTACATTTATATCAGGATTATGGACAGAGACTACATTTATATCAGGATTATGGACAGGGACTACATTTATATCAGGATTATGGACAGAGACTACATTTATATCAGGATTATGGACAGGGACTACATTTATATCATGATTATGGACAGGGACTACATTTATATCATGATTATGGACAGGGACTACATTTATATCAGGATTATGGACAGAGACTACATTTATATCAGGATTATGGACAGGGACTACATTTCCTGTAGACCACTGCACCCAATGCATTGTATTTGTACACATACTGTAGCTCACAGCAACTTTTGTCTTGTGTTTGTCTTTTCAGGTTTTCTGTTATGCCCACACTCAGTTTAAATTATTCCGCTCATGTCACTGTTTGTTTTCTTTTTTATTTATATCCTGTGTCTTGTTTATGGGTTTGCTCATTCTCCACTTCATTAATAAATTTCTGCACTTGCATCCGCTCCTGCTTGAGTCCTGTTACGTGACAATTTACTTTAATTTAGACTGATAAATAAACCCAGTGTGGATCATTTAGGAATCCAAATTTCACTACAAAATACAGTTTAGATCACATGACCACATGAAAATTGCAAACACTTATGGATTATTTCTTTGACCTGTCAAACACACCGATACACCAATTCTCACCTCAGACATGTGGCTTCAAAAATATGTGGAAAATATTCTGCTTTTTCCATTTAATTCACTTTTCATTGTAGTTTACTGTAATATCCATGATTCAGTTTACAAACACACAACCGGCAGTCACTTAGTTTAGTTATGGTGGACTGAAATGCTTTGTTAATGCGTGAACACACACACACACACACACACACACACACACACACACACACACACACACACACACACAGAGTAAACAGTCATGGGTGTTTTGTCTGAGCAGTGTAATCAGTGAACCTCTTTGGCATGTCTAACAACGAGTGTTTCACAAGATTTCCAGAGATTGAGAAGATTTTGGTAGCATGGGAACACGTTTTTTTAGGCCTTAGGACATAAAGCAGATTATTTCTGGGAAGTGAAAACAAAAAAAACCTGTATTTTTCATGTCATACGTGTTTTATATTTTCATGAGGTTACATACAGAAAAGAAATCTCAAACCTGTGACTTTACAAACTGAACAAATGAACAGAATGATTCATTTGTGGAATCATTTTGATTAATTTTCTGAATCTAATGTCTTTATGTCTTTATTCAAAACAACAAACCGGAATAACAAAACTATTTGAGGAATGTGAATCTCCATAACTGAAGCCGGTGCGATTTGCGATACGATTTGCGATACAGAGGCAACGATACGAAACATTAAAGACACATATGAAGCAGCTACTGATGCGGTGCGATCCGATTTTATTCAACGCAATGCAATTACGATGCTCTACAATTCAATATGGTGCAGATAGTTTATTTCTTTGGTTCAGACAGACATCAAATCTCAAATTTCTTAAGTATCTTCTTAAGTAACGCATAGTCCCTTTACAAACACGGGGAAAAAAATCTGCGGTTGCCATGTCAGTCAAAAGAACTCTTTTACATAAGAGTTCTTTTGACTGACATGGCAACCGCATATTTTTTTCCCCGTGTTTACAGACATTGTTACAGACATTGTCTCAACGCAGCTTTACAGAAATTAAGTTAAGGTGAACGATGTGTATTTATCCCTGATGAGCAGCCGTGGCGACTGTGGCAAGAAAAAACTCTCTTAGATGTTATGAGGAAGAAACCTTGAGAGGAACCAGACTCAAAAGGAAACCGATCCTCATTTGGGTGACATCAAGAGTGTGATTTTAGTCTTTAAACAACTGCCACAAATTACAGAACACACAAACCTACAGAATGCTTTTAATTACTGTAGCATTACGATTCATTGGAACTAAACTTGTTCCAGAAGGAAAATTTCAAGCTTCATGAAGAAATAACTTGCAAGAACTTCCAGGAGTGAAAGAACTCGAATGGCCTGCACAGAACCCTGACCTCAACCCTGCAGACGGTGCCCCAGAACTTCTCGAATGACATAAATGGTTGGCTGCAGTAATTCTCTTCCAAAAACTACACTCCCAGAAGAGTGGAGGTTATTATAATGGAAAAAAAGGGGAATAAATCAGAAGTGTGATCTTCAGCAAGCATACGAGTTTGATAGTCAGGTGTATGTATTCACTTTGATTTATTCTAAATAAAAAAGTTTTTTTTTTTAGCTTTTCAGAATGAACAGTTCAAAATGATAAATGATCAGGACAGTCCAATTCATAGGTTTGGCACCAGATTGTTGTAATCAGAGAACCAAACTGTGTCGGGTGTAAAAAATAATGTCTTTATAGAATATACGCTGTGGTTTTGTTCGCAAGGTAAATTTAGTTTCTGGTTTTGTCAATGCATCATGCATAAATCTTCAGTACACACAGACTAGGCCCAGCTGTGAGCTCAACTCTGAGGTGCAACACTGCCCTCTATGGTCAAATCTTATATATGCAACCAGTTTCTTAAGCAAGTACAATGATGTGAAGGATATTTATAACTAAACATTTAGGATTGACAAGTATTACATAATAAATATATCACCATTATGTGCTGCATTGGTGTCTGTACTGTATTTGCCTTGACAATACCCACATGCCAATAAGACACAAAAATGTCCATACTGCTTTTCCACTGACTTCATGGACACCTATTTGATTTTCTGTCACTAAAACGCCTTACAAGCGACTGCCATGAGAAAATAGTTGGACTGAGTTTAGTTCAGGCCTGTGTGGGATTACACACAGCCACCCGAGACAGCTGCACAAGGTGCTTTCCAAGAGATACAGTGTGAGGACTTAGAAAGGACGTTGTCCAACATGCAAACACAGCCGAACAGCAGCATCCTTATCACAAAGCACATTTTCACTAACATGCACATTTCAGAAGAGAACGTGCCTGTGGTCTTAAAAAAGTTGACAGAATTAGAATTTAAGTCTGTATGGACCTTAGGTAGCCAAGTATACCGGTCCGTGTAGAAAAGCAGGCTCAGCCAAACAGATGCTAAATGTTCTCATGTCATTGTGTTCCACCCACAACAAACAACTCTCACCATAGTGATAAATCCACCAGAGAGGACTCAGTATGGACTACAGAACTGCTTTACACACTATACTTTTACCTATAGCTAAGCACTGAAACGCACCAGTCTCACAAACAAACAGGAAAAGACTACACACACACACACACACACACACACACACACACACACACACACACACTTATACTGTATAGTTAGAAATGTGTAATTTGGTCCACTGGAATTCCCCCTGACTTATAGCCCACTCATTTTTGCTTAGCACAGTTTACACTGAAACACACGGACACTCGTCCAAAAACACATCAGAATCCCATTACAAATAAGTCAGAGGGAAACATTCTTTCTGCATGTTTATATCTCAGCACTGACCCCAGTTAGCTCTCATATACCCGAGTGAACAAGCGAAGAGATACAGAAACGTCACTTAAAGGCTTACTCCAGCTTTTTATCAGAGACCAGTCTTTTTCCAACACATCTCCAAATACAAAAAGAAACCCCGGGTGCGTAAAAACCAGCAACACTAAACGTCTCATTGAGGTGTCACATGATTATGGGCGAGTCAGAACATATTCAGCAAAATATTCTAGAACTGTCCTGAATTGACGATGATGATGGTGATGAAGATTAATATGGTGATGAAGGTTTTGAAAATATACAGCGCTCTCCAAAGTGTCAGTCCAAAATCTGCATACCGACATAATGTTCATAATCAATCAACCATTCTGTAATCTCTCATACCAGTCAGTGGGAGGTGGAGTCATTCTTCAGAGACCACGCCCATTTCATCATAGCTGATCTGACGGTGTGCTTTTTGAACAGCTCATTCCACAATTAGTCCCCATTTGCAATTATAATATCCTCCACTATTCTGGGAAGATGATGACTAGATTTTGGAGTGTGCTTCTGGAGATGTGTGTTTATTCAGTCACAAGGCTGTGAGTAAAATGTAGGTAGTGATGTAGAAGTGGCACCTGGGCTGCAGTCAGCGTTCTATTTTATCCGGGTTTAATAAGGTTGAGATCACTATCTCTATAGCAGGCAAGTCGAGATCTTCTCCTTCAACACATGTTCACCATCCCATCTTGAAGCTGGCTTTGCACTTTGGAACAGGTTTGTGTGTTCTAGTACAAGTGATGGGAAAGTTTCATGCCTCCAACTTGGTAATGTTTGGGTGAAGAACCACATATGGCTAGAAAAGTTAGGTGTCCTGTTGTTTCTGTTCAGGAAATTGAGTTGAAAATGACAAAAATGGGGTGAAAATAAAACCACTGAATGTAATTACATGACTTCATGTCACCACTCAGTAGACAATCTCTAAACAGCACCAATGAACTGGAAATGAAAGGGTCTCATTAAAGTGTGTTTAGAATACACACATTCACAGTACAGCGTGATGAGATATGGGGATGGGGGTTGAATGTTTTGAATACGTGGTTTGTAATTTTCCACTTTTCTACCAAAACCCCAAATTTGTAAAACATTCATGCATTAATGCATCTTCACCAGACAGATCGCTTCTCCAGAACCAGAGCCATCAAACGTTCACTATTCACACCACCAGAGTTTAGTGACTTATGGCCGGTGGTTTTAATAATAATAATACGCAGCACTCAGAAAACACACAGAGCTCCTGTAAAACAAGCCATGTTTCAGTAATAGCAGCTCTGATGACATGTTAATGACATTTCCCTGTGTACGCTGTGTAGCTGAGGCACAGGGGCATTCAGATTTCAGCTTCCACTGTGAAATATTCTTGGCACAACGCTGAGAATATACACAATGTAACAGGAAAAAGTCTTTGTGTTATATTAACTACATAATCAACAATGCTATAAATGTGCAATAGAGGCCAAGTTAGGAACAGTTAAGGATGAGTTCATATCATTAACATCACTGAAGAGTTTTAAATTGAATTTCATATTAGAGAAAAGCCCAAATCCAGATTTGAACATTCCTGCCACTGTGCTTTATTCATGATCTCGAAAACTATTTTGAAACAAGAGCAGCTCCAGTTTGTGAATAAATATAAAACGAATACAATTCTTTACACACCACTTAGTTCTGAGCCACTAATCTGATTTCTATGAGTGATGATATGAAATATTACCTCAGGAAAATGTTTCACTGTGTGCATGACTCTGCTCAATTTATCAATTCATTTTTATTTGTAAAGCACTTTTAACAATTGACATTGTCTCAAAGCAGCTTTATCGCTAATAAGTGAACCAGTGGAGACTATGGCAAGGAAAAACTCTGAAAAGAGCCAGATTCGAAAGGGAACCGATCTCCATCTGCATGGCACCAAATGTCCATTCATTACAGTGATAGGCACATAAATGTTCATCAGACTTCATCATTCCACTCACTAGTACTGAATAGAGTTCATCATCATCATCGTAGTAAACAATTCATTTTGCTTGACTTAACTTGAAAGCTTTGTTAGATGAAGATGAAATCAAAGAAGGGACACCAATTTCACTGGAAGGATCTTTAACTAGAATTAACGAAACAATGTAAGCAAGTTATCTCTCCAGCATGCTATAAAGTATCGGGATCTAATTTAGCTGACAGAGCAAAAATCAACATTGGCAATTAATTTCCAAATGGTCTTTTTCCTGTTTACAGAACTGCTTTAATAAAGTGATATTAAAACTGAATATCGGCATGTAAAATGTATGTTAACATTAAATGTAAATATACTTTAATTATCTATTCATATGAACAATTAATTTACAACAATTTAATGAGGTATTTTCAGGCAATTTTTTTCCAGACAATTTCAATATTTTGGGCAGTTATGTTTAATCCTGGATTAACAGGGCATGTTTGGGAACTGGAGCATTCAGTATTTAATTAATGAATTAAACAAATTGTATAATTTGGGTATATGTGTAACATATACATCACTTTATTTTAATTAAAATCAATTTTGTTGCTATAGTGTGCTTAATAACACAGCAATCGGAAGGTGTGCTGCGGGTTATGGCACCAGGATGTCAGCAGTAGAGCCTGTGATGGGAGCTGGAGCCTTCATAAATATGACTTGTTTGACCAGCACGTCCCACAGATGCTCGATGGGATTGAAATCAGGGGAATTCGGAAGCCAAGTCAACACTATGAACTCTTATGTTTCGCCCACCATCGCTGAACATTCCTGAATATTATCCTGCCTGAAGAGGCCACTGCCGTTAGGGAATACTGTTGCCTTGAGGTGATGGGATTTGGTCTGTAACTCTGTACTGTACATTTTCACAATAAACGTTGTCCTAAAGCAGCTTTATAGAAATAACTAGATTATAAATATAAAATTAAGATTTATAAATTAGTCCATTAAGTTTATTGCCAACAGCTGAGCCAGTGGCGAGGAGTGTGAGGGGAAAAACTTGCTGAGATGATATTAGCAAGAAACCTTGAGAGAATCCAGACTCAAAATGGAACCCAACCTCATTGGGTGACACTAAAAGTCCATTATAGTTCCATCATAGTTCAAGTTATCAAATGTTCACTGATGGACACGAGTGAACACTTTTCATAGTAATTGTAGTCCTAATGCCGGGCTCACCCTCTGCCATTTTGGAAATCCAAGGCTAGCGAGTCAGGTGGACAGTACAGCAAAAAAACAACAACATTGAGTTATGGAGGAAAAAGGAGTGTTTGTATGACAAGCTACAGGTTGTTTTTGTTTGCTGCAAGCTACCTTTAGGCAATGGTGGGTGGTCAGGGCCAGTAAAACCTTCTCTGCTGTGCTGAACACCATCAGAAGCACTGACCTACATTTACACCATAATTCAAATATTTGTTCCATGAAATTTTATCAATTTATTCCCAACAGTTTATTCGTAGCGTTTCTCTCGGCTGCACTGCTTCCAGTACGTGTATGTGGATTTTAGATTTTTTTGTCCAATCAGATTTCAGCCTCTATGTGCTGCCATGTCAATCTAATCTGCCCACGGCCTTCACAATCAGTACTGCTGGCCTTTTTACCTCAGTCTATATTGGAAATAAATCTGTTACTTTACCCAATCAGATTTCAGATTCGCCTCACAGGGAAAGCTTGCGGGCCCAGAATAGCGTCAGCATTTTTCCGTCCTCTGATTGGTTGGTCAGAAGGAAACTGTTACAGCCAAGTTCCACTGGCAAAACACGTGTAGCTCTGCACACATTAATACATCAGAGTTAGACTTTTTTATGTCCACAATGGATGGCTGACGGAGGAAGAGAAATTGATTTGGTATCGGACATACTTTATTTTTTAATAAAAATAAATAAAAATAAATTTTCAAGGCGGACTTGTCCAGAAAAGCTAGACATCGTGAGAAGGTCATCCAACCCCGAAGCTAGCTAGCGTGTCTGAGCCCAGGAAAGGGTTTGTTCTTCACTTCCAGACCAGTGAATACGAGCGGTACCACTGGATTACAGCCTCTGGGGGGCGCTGCACATTATAAGTCTGCATCTCTGGTGAGTAGGTTGTGTTTTATTTACATTTTAATGTTTTTGTCATGTTATTAGACCAATATTGATTCTAAACTACTCCAGATGATGTAGGTGCACAGTTGAGGTTGTAGTGTAGTGGTTTGGAGACTTAACTGGGTTTCTTGCTTTAGTAAAATAGTTTTCAACCTCCATATGTGAAATTCCTCTCTCTCTGTAGATCTCCCACGTGTTGGTATATTGCGTTTTTGTAGAGTATTGATGGTTTTTATAATTGCGATATGATTGTGGTGGTATTAAGAGGTGGATTAAATCGGGTACGTCTTTACTGAAGGTCCAGGTACCAAATGCACGGCCCACCACTGCTTATAGGGATAGAATGTGGGTCTAAACGCAATATGGATTGATGACGTTCTTGTGCAAGTCAGTTTTTGATTGTCGTGAAGTCTGACATTATGACAACTGAGATCCTTCAGTGTGACATTCTGACAAGCTTCAATCGCAAATGTGTATTCAAATTCGCACAGTGTGAGCCCACTAAAACAGACTGTTTATATTAATTACAGTTCAAATCCATCTTCACGGTTATTGAGTTTACCCTCCACGGTAACCTCATGGATCTTTACGTTGTTCATGTGGAGCCAGCCAAAGCAGCAGTGAGAAGAACTCCAAGAACATTGCAGGATGTCTGCTTTTATTGCAACTTTGTCTCCAGCTACTATTTATGTCTCAAAGATGTAACACAACACATGAACTAAAGTTTTAGATCTCTATATTTAAAGCTCATCGATAAACTTTAACCTCATGAAGACGTACATGAGCTTAAAGTTTACCAATGAATCATCGCTCCAATGCCATATGGGACGAGGTGAGTTTCTGAATTCTAATGTCTAATTTATTTTCTTGAAGCAGGATTCTGAGAGCGTACTGATGTGCTGGCATGCGCAGCGTTGTGTCAGACAGTCATCCAGACGGTGTTTGGACTGGGCAGCTCTGACTGGAGCTTCTGTGGTGCAGAACAGCCATAACTGTGAGGGTCATGGCGTCAAGCTAAATACAGTGCTGACAAAACAAATCTTTAACATTTACACTGCAGGAAAAAAAAAGAGTCTGAACACAAGATGTGCTTCTCCAATCTGCTTGCATATATTTAATAGCATTTATTTCTTTTTCCAAATTCAGACAAAAAACAAAAACTTGAGTTCCGAAAACATAGCAAACCTTCTGTTCTGCACATCTGTAATTATTAGCTATATGTGTGTGTGTGTGTGTGTGTGTGTGTGTGTGTGTGTGTGTGTGTGTGTGTGTGTGTGTTGAAAAAAGGCAGTGCCATCTTTTGTCTTTTTCCTAGCTGTATTATGATGGCCTGTAGTAATGAGCTCATTCCTCATTGGATTAATTCATTACACACACATACACACAGGCCTGCTAGAATTTCTGTAAGTGCACGCTGTCAAACCAGAAGAAAGTAAGTATAAATTTTCATGCTTCAGTACATCATTCTCACCCGGGACCAATTATAAGGGCAGTGCCAACATTCATGCTCTCTCACACACATTCTCTCTCTATCTCACACACACACACACACACACACACACACACACACACACACACACACACACACACACACAAATCTGGATATCCAAAATCAGTGGGGAAACGGTGAAACTTGTCTCTTTCTCTGATCCTGAGCTTTGAGGAACGATAACCAGCACACACAAACCCTTACACTTATACTCTCAAACACCCTTACACACTCTTATACTCCTATACATTGTTACACACTCTCATACAATCCTATACACCCTTACACATCCTTATACACTCCTATACACCCTTATAAACTCTTATACACTCACATACACCCTTCCACACCGTTATACACTCATATACAACCTTACACATCCTTATACACTCATATACATTGTTGCACACTCTTATACACTCATCTACACCCTTACACATCCTTATACACCCCAATACATTGTTACATACTCTTATACACCCCAATACATTGTTACATACTCTTATACACTCCAGTACACCCTTACACATCCTTATACACTCATATACACCCTTACACATCCTTATACACCCCAATATATTGTTATATACTCTTATACACCCCAATACATTGTTACATACTCTTATACACTCCAGTACACCCTTACACACCCTTATACACTCCAATACACCCTTACACATCCTTATACACTCTTATACAACCCTCACATCCTTATACACTCATATACACCCTTATACACTCCAATACACCCTTACACATCCTTATACACTCCAATACACCCTTACACATCCTTATACACTCATATACACCCTTACACATCCTTATACACTCATATACACCCTTACACACCCTTATACACTCCAATACACCCTTACACATCCTTATACACTCCAATACACCCTTACACATCCTTATACACTCATATACACCCTTACACATCCTTATACACTCCAATACACCCTTACACATCCTTATACACTCCAATACACCCTTACACACCCTTATACAATCCTATACACCTTTGTACACTCTTATACACCCTTATATACTCAAACATCTTTATACACTCCTCTACAACGTTCACACACACTTATATACACTCAAACATCCTTATACACTCTTATACAACCCTCACTCCTATACAACTCTCACACACACTTATACACTCACACATCCTTATACACTCCTATACAACCCTCACACATCCTTATACACTCACACATCCTTATACACTCCTATACAACCCTCACACACACTTATACACTCACACATCCTTATACACTCCTATACAACCCTCACACATCCTTATACACTCACACATCCTTATACACACCTATACAACCCTCACACACTTATACACTCCTATACAACCCTCACACATCCTTATACACTCAAACATCCTTATACACTCCTATACAACTCTCACACACACTTATACACTCACACATCCTTATACACTCCTATACAACCCTCACACATCCTTATACACTCACACATCCTTATACACTCCTATACAACTCTCACACACACTTATACACTCACACATCCTTATACACTCTTATACAACCCTCACACACACTTATACACTCACACATCCTTATACACTCCTATACAACCCTTACACACACTTATACACTCAAACATCTTATACACACTCTTATACAACCCTCACACAGACTTATACACTCACACATCTTATACACTCTTATACAACCTCACACACACTTATACACTCACACATCCTTATACACTCCTATACAACTCTCACACACACTTATACACTCACACACACTTATACACTCAAACATCTTATACACTCTTATACAACCCTCACACACACTTATACACTCAAACATCTTTACACACTCTTATACAACCCTCACACACACTTATACACTCACACACTTATACACTCAAACATCTTTACACACTCTTATACAACCCTCACACACACTTATACACTCAAACATCTTATACACTCTATACAACCCTCACACACTTATACACTCAAACATCCTTATACACTCCTATACAACCCTCACACACACTTATACATTCATACATCCTTATACACTCTTATACAACCCTCACACACACTTATGCACTCACACATCCTTATACACTCCTATACAACTCACACACACTTATACACTCACACATCCTTATACACTCTATACAACCTCACACACTTATACACTCACACATCCTTATACACTCCTATACAACCTCACACACACTTATACACTCACACCTTATACACTCTATACAACTCTCACACACACTTATACACTCACATATCCTTATACACTCCTATACAACTCTCACACACACTTATACACTCACACATCCTTATACACTCTTATACAACCCTCACACACACTTATACACTCACACATCCTTATACACTCTATACAACCCTCACACACACTTATACATTCACACATCCTTATACACTCTTATACAACTCTCACACACACTTATACACTCACACATCCTTATACACTCCTATACAACTCTCACACACACTTATACACTCACACATCCTTATACACTCCTATACAACTCTCACACACACTTATACACTCACACATCCTTATACACTCCTATACAACCTCACACACACTTATACACTCACACCTTATACACTCTTATACAACCTCACACACACTTATACATTCACACATCCTTATACACTCCTATACAACTCTCACACACACTTATACACTCACACATCCTTATACACTCTTATACAACCCTCACACACACTTATACACTCACACATCCTTATACACTCCTATACAACTCTCACACACTTATACACTCACACATCCTTATACACTCTATACAACTCTCACACACACTTATACACTCACACATCCTTATACACTCCTATACAACCCTTACACACACTTATACACTCACACACCTTATACACTCCTATAAAACTCTCACACACACTTATACACTCACACATCCTTATACACTCTTATACAACCCTCACACACACTTATACACTCAAACATCCTTATACACTCTTATACAACCTCACACACTTATACACTCACACATCCTTATACACTCCTATACAACCCTCACACACACTTATACACTCACACATCCTTATACACTCCTATACAACTCTCACACACACTTATACACTCACACATCCTTATACACTTCTATACAACTCTCACACACACTTATACACTCACATCCTTATACACTCTTATACAACCCTCACACACTTATACACTCCTATACAACTCTCACACACACTTATACACTCACACATCCTTATACACTTCTATACAACTCTCACACACTTATACACTCACACATCCTTATACACTTCTATACAACTCACACACACTTATACACTCACACATCCTTATACACTCCTATACAACCTCACACACACTTATACACTCAAACATCTTTACACACTCCTATACAACCATCAAACACACTTATACACTCACACATCCTTATACACTCCTATACAACTCTCACACACACTTATACACTCACACATCCTTATACACTCCTATACAACTCTCACACACACTTATACACTCACATCCTTATACACTCTATACAACCTCACACACACTTATACACTCACACACCTTATACACTCCTATACAACTCTCACACACACTTATACACTCACATATCCTTATACACTCCTATACAACTCTCACACACACTTATACACACACATCCTTATACACTCTATACAACCTCACACACACTTATACACTCACACATCCTTATACACTCCTATACAACTCTCACACACACTTATACACTCACACATCCTTATACACTCTATACAACTCTCACACACACTTATACACTCACACATCCTTATACACTCTATACAACCCTCACACACACTTATACACTCACACACCTTATACACTCTATACAACTCTCACACACACTTATACACTCACACATCCTTATACACTTATACAACTCTCACACACACTTATACATTCACACATCCTTATACACTCTTATACAACCCTCACACACACTTATACACTCACACATCCTTATACACTCCTATACAACTCTCACACACACTTATACACTCACACATCCTTATACACTCCTATACAACCCTCACACACTTATACACTCACACACCTTATACACTCCTATAAAACTCTCACACACACTTATACACTCACACATCTTATACACTCTTATACAACCCTCACACACACTTATACACTCAAACATCCTTATACACTCTTATACAACCATCAAACACACTTATACACTCACACATCCTTATACACTCTTATACAACCTCACACACTTATACACTCACACATCCTTATACACTCCTATACAACTCTCACACACACTTATACACTCACACATCCTTATACACTCTATACAACCTCACACACACTTATACACTCAAACATCCTTATACACTCTTATACAACCCTCACACACACTTATACACTCCTATACAACTCTCACACACACTTATACACTCACACATCCTTATACACTATACAACTCTCACACACTTATACACTCACACATCCTTATACACTCTATACAACCCTCACACACACTTATACACTCACACATCCTTATACACTCCTATACAACCTCACACACACTTATACACTCAAACATCTTTACACACTCCTATACAACCATCAAACACACTTATACACTCACACATCCTTATACACTCCTATACAACTCTCACACACTTATACACTCACACATCCTTATACACTCCTATACAACTCTCACACACACTTATACACTCATATACAACTTATATACCCTTATAAATACCCTTATAAAGTATTCTTTTCTTTATGTAGCTTTGGATCTGTATTTTTTTTATGTGTCCCTGTAGATAAATATCCACAGTAACCAAAATCCTTTTGCCTCTTTTGGTTAATGTGTTTACACTAAAAAGAATACTAACATTTCTCAAATTCGATACTGCCATGTGTGCTAAAACACACACACACACACACACACACACACACACACACACACACACACACACACACACACAAACATTGAGTGATGACTGTGATGACTGTTTGTATGAAGTCATCCCACATATGGAGAATGACACACTTTCTCAGAATTTTCCCTCTATTTTTTTCTTTCTTTCTTTTTTCTTCTTTTCTCTCGGTTTTTGTCTCTCCATCACAGAGACACACATCTGCCTAACAGAACCTACCTCTCTGTTATAGGGCTTTCACAGAACAAACACAATCACCAATGAGTTCATTGAATGCTGAGAATCATCTCATGCCACAAAATGACTGATTATTAATCACATAATGAAATATTGTGTTTTCTGAGCTCTGTGGCTACATAGTGGTCTGTATAAGTTGCTCTGAGAGATGAAGACAGCTGTAGACAGAAACAGAGATGTCTTCTACACTGGGTCTCACACGAGCATCATTTGACATGGAAAAGTTCAATCACATAACATGCATTTCCATCACATGCTATAATCATCAAGGCTTCAACATTGCACTGTTTATACGATAAATTATATAATATGTAATAAACGCATCACACGTATACTTGGTGAAACAAATAACTGATTATTAGCCTTTTGGAAAGAGCGAGGTCTTAATTTGTAGTTGCCGCGGTTGCAAGGAGGGTCCATTTCGAAGTTCTCCTCTGTGATTAGAATCAACATTTAAAATCCTGACTGTCAGCATGGCAGCCATTTTGTTCACAGAACATCTGGAAACAAGGAATAAAAAGAGGAAGTGTTGACACGAGCTGTTTAGAATGAAACACGCAAACCAGCATTGGGGATAAGCAGAGAGGATTTTGACAGCAAGTGTGATTAAGATCTCACTTATCAGAATATAAGGCTGTAGCAGAACTACACAAAATCCTTGGTGATAAAAAATAATGAGTATCTTTTCAATGCCTTATTTAAAGTAAAGGTAAAGGACCTTTTACGTGTCACATGTACCTTACAGCAGTGCAATTCTTTCTTCGCATATCCGAGCGCTGTTAGGAAGCTGGGGTCAGAGTGCAGGGTCAGCCATGATACATGCACATCTGGAGCACAGAGGGTTAAGGGCCTCGCTCAAAGGGCTCAAGAGTTACAGCTTGGCAATGCCAGGGCTTGAACCCCAGACCTTCTGATGACTAACCCAGAGCCTTAACCACTATCTATCTATCTATCTATCTATCTATCTATCTATCTATCTATCTATCTATCTATCTATCTATCTATCTATCTATCTATCTATCTATCTATCCATCCATCCATCCATCCATCCACCCCCCCACCCATCAATCAATCAATCAATCAATCAATCTATCTATCTATCTATCTATCTATCTATCTATCTATCTATCTATCTATCTATCTATCTATCTATCTATCCATCCATCCATCCATCCATCCATCCATCCATCCATCCATCCATCCATCCATCCATCCATCCATTTATCCATCCATCCACCCCCCACCCATCCATCTATCTATCTATCTATCTATCTATCTATCTATCTATCTATCTATCTATCTATCTATCTATCTATCTATCTATCTATCACCATCTTTTATGGCTATAAATAAGAGGGATTTGAAGTGGTTTTGATTTGCATTGGCATTTCATGTCCTCTCTCACTCTCTCAACTCTGAACAGATGAGAGCTGTTTTAAGCAGAGAATAAACAAATATTTTCCTGTCTAATTAATTCTCATTCCAAAACAGAAAAAAACAACAACATATATATATATATATATACACACACTTTATAGAATTTTACTTTATTAATTTTATGCACATGTATATAAGCCGCAGGTGTCTACACTTTAACTAATGAACTTTACACAGGCTTTAATGAAAGACAGTGTCTGTTACACGGTGTAACAGGTAAAATATGTTGCGCTTCTATTAGGAGCAGAGCGGTATTTTGAAAATAGCCTGCCGCCGCATTTTTCCTCTATTTCTGCATGTGTGCAAGACCGAGGAATATGTCCTTATTATTTTATGATGCTCATTTCTAAGTTTCTTTGACTAACCCGTAACGCTGTTGCCAAGAAAAATAAAAAAGCACGAGTTTTGGAAACCTGTCTGTGCTTATATGATTTCTGTTGCAACTGGAGTTAGCGAGCTCTCCCTTCACCCAGTCTCAACGCGTTAAAACGGCGTGTATCTAAACAGTAGCAGACCAAGAAAGTCATTGTTCACTGTCTTCCTCCTTCCTTTCACAACTATTTCTCTCGGGAGTTTATCTTTTGGCATCGTCGTGCATTTAAAAATCACCATCGGTGGAAGTTTTTTCTCCCGATGCCGTGCAGCTCAGAACACAGGTGAAGTGTGTGTTTTCGTTTCCGTTCGGAAATTTAATTGGTCTAATGTTATGGGGTTCAGTTTTTTGGCTTGAAGTTTGTGAAACCGGGAAAAACCCAGGAAAAATTCATAAATTAGCCGCTTCGTTGTTTAAGCTGCGGGGTTCAAAACGTGGGAAAAAAGTAGCGGCTTATAGTCTGAAAAATAC
The DNA here is from genome assembly GCF_014805685.1 of Silurus meridionalis. Taxonomy (NCBI): domain Eukaryota; kingdom Metazoa; phylum Chordata; class Actinopteri; order Siluriformes; family Siluridae; genus Silurus; species Silurus meridionalis. The sequence continues at coordinate 24,274,157 of NC_060901.1, forward strand.
GGTATATGGAAGGGCATGTAATTAGTATATATAGTAATTTATATTGGCATTATAAAGAAAATGAAAGTGATGGCAAGTGATGGATGTGTAAAAAAGTGTTTGGTTCAATCCACTGAAATACTTGTTTGCAATTTTACATATCTCAGTCTCATCATTCTATAAATAGTTAAACTCAAGAACCATGAAGAGGGATTTGGAATGTAATTAATATATACAGTCTGCTACAAAGGTAGAGGACCACAATTGCTACAAACAGTTTTTCATTCAAGTGTGAACAGTTGATAACCTCAACAATGATGAAACTGTGATAACTGTAATAACTCACAACAGTCACCTTTCAGTCGCTCGTTAGGGACAAACTTATAGTGACAAATTTTTGACATTAAAATGAGTATTTATAATCTGGTAATTTCTGTAAAGCGCTATATGGAACAAATTGAATTGATTATTATATTGGAACAGTGGTGTGTATACAGTATAGGTGATGTGTATGTATTTAACAGCTGGAGACTTTACACTTAAATGTACACACACTCAATTAAACACCCAAACTCCTCCACCAGTTGTGATCACAGTGATGTATTTGGGCATTCAGTGAATCCCTGTGAAGCATGATGCTGTTGTTTCACTGATGTTACGGTGAGCTGTGGCTGATCTGATTCATAGACAACATTTCAAAAATACCAGTCCCAGTTTTACCATCTCATTCTGTCCAATTGGAAGAGAATGACTCGCAGCTGGCCGATGTTAGCTAGACCAAAAGACAAAGCTGCTAACTCTATTAAACAAATGATTAAAGCTTGGCAATGCAAACGTTAAAACATTGTCCTATTTATCATTGCCAGACACAAGTGTTATTTAGAGTGACTCACATCAGTGTTAGTAACTTTACACACACATAAGCTGGTCTTGTAGTTTCACCAAGAACTGTGATATGGGGTTTCTTTCTACATGCGAAAACATAACCACCTTTAGCAGCCAAATAAACCATCTTTCATCATAGACAATCTCAGATTCATGAAATGCACAGAATCCTGAGTGAATAATAAGTAAAACAAACAACCTGACAAATGCGCTATACAGCACAATCCCTGTCCCTCTTGGCATTCGAGTAATTATCCAAGTCATGTGCTTTATACATTCACATCAAACTACAGAATGGGAGAAAATCTCTGTAACTTTGACCTCTTGCCGTGTTGTGCTTGATGCCAGACAAGTTTCCAAACAAGTCTCGACATAGAGTAGAATGTTTGATTTTGGAAATTCAGTTCGAGGTTCACACTCATTTCCTGGGTCACGACTAACACACTTACACACTAAGCAAGTAGCCCACATGAACAACCTGTAAATTTGTAGAATTAGTGAGAAGACTTCAAATACACCAGGAAGTCACTGGTGTCTGCTAGAGATCGATGGAGATTACACAAAATAATGCAAAAAAACCACCAAAGGAGTCCAAGAGAGGTCAAAGGTGAATGGTCCGATTGGTTTGAGATTATAACTCAAACCAATATCCGATTGGTTTGGCATCTCAACCCTGGTGGAACTGTAAGGAATGGACATTCGGTGATGAGGATGGGTTCCCTTTTGAGTCTGGTTCCTCTCAAGGTTTCTTCCTTATATCACAAAGAGATTCTTGATACAGTTGCTGGCTCACTCAATAGGGACAAACTTATACGTTCTTTGATACAACTTTATAACCGCTTTATCTGTGTTTATCAGTGCTTTGAGACGATGTCCACTGTTAAAAGCGCTATACAAATTAAACTGAATTAAACGGAATAAATGAACCGCATTTACAGTCTTTACTGTATTGGATCTCTACATTCCTCAGAAGTGTCACATCAGGACCACTGAAACTTTGAGCAAGGGGTAAAAACAAGGAGATAGACAGACAGATATACAAGACTGAAGACAGACAGATTACTGAAAGAAGGAATGAAAGAAAGTAAAAAAAAATGTAAGAAGATAAATCAGATGGTGTGTGTGTGTGCGTGTGTGAAAATGAGAAAGAAAAAAGAAAGAAAGAAAGAAAGAAAGAAAGAAAGAAAGGTTATATGTGGTGCTTTAATAAACTGTGCCTTGATCATGGCTGTTTAAACTGGTCAGCATCTTTTCTCTCTCTCTCTGTCTCTCTCTCTCTCTCTCTCTCTCTCTCTCTCTCTCTCTCTCTCTCTCTCTCTCTCCTTCTCTCTCCTTCTCTCCCCTCGTGTCTGTGTTTCCGTAGTGAGCTCAGACGAGGAGACTTTCGGAGAGCGTACAGATTTCAGCACTGATCCCTTCCCCCAGTTCTCCGTTCTTTCAGACATCGATCCAGATGCTGCTGGAGATCTCCCAAACAGGAAGCAGAACACAACGAGCTCTGTGTGTGTGTGTGTGTGTGTGTGTGTGTGTGTGTGTGTGTACAGTATGCATGTTAGTAAAAGTGTCATTGTGTGCACCACAGCTTGCTCCCACAACACAATATTAACCCATTGTTCAGTACTTCCTTGGCTGTAATGGAGTGTGTGAGCGTGAGAATGTACGTGTGTGTGTGTGTGTGTGTGTGTGTGTGTGTATGACCTCCTGCTGTCATGTCTCTGTGTATGTGTGTGTGTTTCTGAGAGCATTGAGCTGCCATTTCTTTTAATAGTTATAGATACAAAAAAAGATTTGAACACAACCTGGTTGCAAAAAAGCTGACAGTCGTCTAGCGACCTGATGCTTCATATACCCTGACTGAAAAAAGTATTTTATTTAGAAATTTAACTGATGTAAAATCAAGGAATGCTCTTCAAATAGCGTGCAAATAGAGAGCATTATTATTGCTCGGAGTCCTGAAAGAGGCTTAATAATGATTTTATAGGAGAGTTGCTACCTATACTGTACATATCTCTCATTTACTGTACATTTATGGCATTTGGCAGATGCCCGTATCCAGAGCTATGGAGTTAAGTGGCAGCTTGGTGGCTGGGAACTCATGACCTTTGAAACCAAAGTCCAATGCCTTAATTACTAAGCTACATTCTCCTCAATCTCATAGAAACTACATGCACTGACTTTTCAGGCTTAAAAGTTTCCAACATTTATAACATTACCGTATGGCAGCATGGTGGCAATGAAAGTTGAGATGCTGCCCAAATTAAACTAAACCAGCTTTGTGTTTTAGTAGCAAAAACATGTACTAGCAATCCAGTATTACCTCGGCTAGTTTGGTGATGTAGATTTTTGCCAGGATGTAGTTTATTGGTTAGTTAAATTCATAGCTGGTTTGACCATCAGCCATTCAGCTGAAACAACAGTCGCTACAAATCCCTAATTGCTTGGAAACCTTGGAAAGTTGTTTTTGATAATGTTAACAAATGTGTTAATGAAAACCTTAAAGCATTTGTAAAAATAAAGTGTGGCACGCCTGTAAAATAATCACTACAGACATTATTTCTGCAACATCAGAGTGACATGTCTCAGTCAGGGGACTGTATGTGGACAGTTTCTGCTCCTGTGTCTTCTCTGATGTTCTCAAAGAGCATTTATCTACTCAAAAGTCCAAACATAAAGCGACATAGAACATTTACTGCAAAAAAAGGTAAGACTTTAAGACGTGTACTCACCAGCACAATGCACACGCTGAACCATTCTTCTGTTCACTCTAAATAACACCATAAACCACTGGAGCTCTTTCTCTCTCTCTCCTTCTAAACTCCCTCCCTTCCTCTCTCCCAAGCTCCCTCCTCTATTCGTCTGTCTGTCTCCATCCACTGCTTCCTCCCTCTCTGCCTCTCTCTCTTTCTCTCCCTCTCCATCTCCCATGTCTTTTAAACTTTTTTCTCAGTTTAGTAGAAAGAACAATGAGTGGCAGCTGGAGCGACTTGGAACCACACACACACACACACACACACACACACACACACACACACACACACACACACACACACAGAGCACAGCTGTGGTCCCTGAGGTAAGTGCATGAGAGCACAGCATCCTCCGAACTGATTGGCTCCTGTGAGATGATTGGCATTTCCTGTTAGTGCTTACTCTTGCCAGCATCCTCCCACAGCTTTGAGGCCCACACACACACACACACACACACACACACACACACACTCACACACACTCACACACACAAAGATGTACTGGTTTATAAATGACATATATAACATTAAAATAAAAGGAGAAGAAATGGAAGAGAGGAGGAGATGAAACATGATCCAGGAAAACCAACAATTACCTCTGAGTCACAGTGTGGGCTTTCTTAAAATAAAAAGATGACAAGATTGAAGGAGAGAGAGAGAGGGAGAGAGAGAGAGAGAGAGAGAGAGAGAGACTGACAGATGAAAGAAAGAAAGAAAGAAAGAAGTCTGAAACAAATCCAGTAAACTTCTAGCTTGTTGTTGGTTCCATTTAAAAGCTCACACACTGCTGCTGGAGCTGAAAACAGCCACTGCACCACTGAGACTACTGAAAGTCCGCATGCTGAAACACTTCCTGTGTCATTAAGAAGAACATGGAGATCGTTTTCACCTTCTACTTAAACTTTCACTTCAGTTTGTTTTAGAGCCACAGAAAATATGTGCACCCCCTGACAGCTTTAAGAACACACACCCTCTGTAGAGCAGCTGGAAAAAATGAGTGTGTGTGTGTGTGTGTGTGTGTGTGTGCATGTGTATAATTGTGGAGAGAGTGAATTGCACGTTTAACCCTCGGGCTCATTTCGGGATGAGACAGTGTATTACACAGGCAACCATCTCAACACACTGATCAGCAAACTCTCTCTCTCACACACACACACACACACACACACACACACACACACACACTCGCGTTTAGACTCAGGCTAAAGACAGCTAGTCGACGCCTTAAAATGTTTCGTTTAGGGAAGAGCATGCAGCTGTGAGTGCAGCCTTATGAACGTTACAATAACAAAATAACTCAAGAACTGAAGTGAACTGAAGGTGTATACATCACTGACACACATACTGATAAATATTTGCATTACACTGGACTTAAATCCAAAATCTAGGCCAATATTTACGCAGGAGAAGCCATGCATATTTAGAGTCGCATTACAAACCGGCATTAGTGGATTTTTTGAGCTCATTTTTTTGTTCACCTCTATTTTCTTCACGCAGGGGTTTCCAGTAGCTTCTACAACCATCTCTAAAGCACTTCGATTTTACAGTTGAACAATTAGGGGATAGAAAATGTGGACTGAAGACAAAAGACTGAGCCTGATGTCATTTTCTGTTCTGTTCTGAGACTTTTCTGCTCAGCACATGTGCCACAGACAGTTACTCTATATACTATATCGATTTCTCAATATACAGACCCCTGCATTTACATTTATACACACACACACACACACACACACACACACACACACACACACCAGCAAGGCGTTCTCTTAATAGATTTTTGTCCATAAATATGAATAAAATTATTTCCAATAGTCTATTCTCTTAATTTTATAGAGTTTCTCAGAGCAGCACAAACAAGTGGCTGTTTACGTTGGAGTTTCCACCCAATCAGATTTTGAGTTGACCTTGATCTAACCTTGAGGTGGATGGTCTACAGCCCACTTCAGGTTCCTCTCCTGCCAGAAATTCAGAACAGGAATTTCAACACTGATCAAACTGTAATGAAGGTAAACTCGGTGCCACCCAGATGAGGATGGGTTCCCTTTTAAGTCTGGTTCCTCTCCAGGTTTCTTCCTCATGCCATCTCAGGGAGCTTTTCCTTGCCGCAGTCACCACTGGCTCGCCCATTAGGGACAAACGTACAGTTATAAAGAACATTTTTATTCATTCTTTATTACCACTTCTTCTATCTGTGTAATCTGTATAGGCACTAAACTTTCTTTTATACAACTTATAAATGATTTCTTTCTGTAAAGCTGCTTTGAGACAATGTCCACTGTAAAGTCCACTGTAATGTCCACTGTAATGTCCACTGTAATGTATACGTTTGTTTTTTATAATTGTGTTTGTTCCTAATGGGTGAACCTGTGGCGAGTAAAACCTCTCTGAGATGGTATGAAGAAGAAACCTTGAGAGGAACCAGACTCAGAAGGACGTCCGACCTTGTCTGGGTGGCACTTTTTCCATTTATTACAGTTTCATCATTGTTGAGGTGAACAGTGCAGTGATTAGGTGATGCAAAATGCAGTCCTGAGACTGTTGACATTAAGTTCAGTCCAAATCCGTCCTCAAACTTTCTGTGTTGCCCATTAATGATCTAATGGATCCCCAGGCACTGATGTGAAACAATCCCCAACTGGCCTCCAAATCCAAGAGATCCACATCCAGAGGCAGGGCGCCGGAACGAATATATAATATATATATATATAAGTCCATCCAACCGTACTCACTCAAGCACACCATGTTTTTGTTCCCCCCGAGGCCCCCTGTGCTGTTTGCTGTTTCAGCACTCAGTATTTTAATCTGTCATCTCCCATGCATGAAAAACGACTGGGAAAAACAAGTCGGGCTAATTAAACTCACAAGCACATGCGGACACACAATCTCACGCTTACACACATACACTCCAGAGACAGAGGCACAGAGAGACGCCTGGCATTAGAGTATGTGCAGGAATGGAAATGTGCACTTCTAATCTAGCACTTGTTCTTTTTCACCTCCTGTGACAGCAATCCCTTTTTAATTATGAAAAGAAAATACGATTTTTTCGATCAGCTGTATGCTTCTTATCGCTCTCAGTGACATCTGTTCAAATTCCATCAACAAATCACACTCAGTTGTACAATACACATCTAACAGGAAAGATTTCTTTACTCAAATCCCTGTTTTTTATCACATGCTTGGACAAATAAAGTCCCAAAGGGGAGGCACTTGACCTGATCACCAGCAGGACATGATTTCTGTTAGCGTTGTTAGATGTGAAGACACACACACACACACACACACACACACACACACACACACGGCAGGGAAGACACACGATCCATTATTAAAAAGCCATGAAAAGGTCCTGGGGCTCCCATACCATCTGCTTATTCAGCCATTAAGACACACACAAGCACATGAACAGACATGCTGCCACACACTCACCCACCTGAGAGCCTTAAAGTAAAATATCTAATGAAATCCCATGTCCTTACACTCCTTGTTTCAACAGAAGCTCTCATGAATTTGAAACGAGAGAAGCGTCAAGGAATTTAGTCCCAAGCAATTTATATGTAAATGAATGTGTTTATTTTCCTCTTTGTGTATGTGTTTTTTTTTTTAGAGTGTATTTTCTGAATATGCTTATTCTTTCATTTCTTTTTTTTACGAGAAGAGAATTTTTGTTTGAAATGATGGGGGATACAGTCCCAGGGCTCAACCCAAACCCTGGAAAAGGAGAAACAAAAAAACTAATTAGAAAGCTAACCACTAGATGGCAGCAATGTTTTGTGAAAGCGCATATGACAATATACCATTTGCAACACACCCACCCACCCACACACACATACACACACACACACACACACACACACACACACATAATTCTCAACAGACATTCCAAGGCCACAACCTAATCTTCTTTGCCAAGCTTCTTTGCTTTAAACCTTTCCCCTTTCTCATAATCCACCTGGACCTGATTCCTCAAAGCCTGCTTATCCTCTCTCTCTCTTTCTCTCTCAGGAATAAACATTTATCTGCAGATTTGGATTCAGACACAACAGCTCCACAGATGCAACATAACTGAAGCCTCATCAATTCAATCCTCATTATGCGAGATGAGGAAACATTGAGACTAATAAACAGTGAGACGGACAGATCAAGATAAATAGTGAGACAGGACAAACCGAGACAGTGAGACAGAGACAGTTCAAGAAAAGAACAGCCCAAGATAAACAGTGACACTAAGATGAGATCGAACTAGATAAAGATTTACATTTACATTTGTGGCAATTAGAGACGTACAAAAGTGCTTTGAGTCTCCGTCAATGAAAAAATCTACACTGGTACACTAGATTAGAAACCTAAGATAAATCAATGGTGTTAAGAGTTTTTTAACTAAGCAAATTCAGAAAGTGTTAATTTAAGTGTTCCAGGAAGAGGTAGGTCTTTACCCGTCAATTGAAGATAGCCAGTGACTTCGCTTTGAGGTATACTTACCTTCAGGTATACTTTCCTCTTACCCTGAGAGAAGGTGGGAAGGTGGGACTTACCAGTCGAGCAGTGCTAGAAGATCTCAGGCAGTGTGGTGAAGAGTGATGAGGTCTCTGAGGTGAGATGGTGCTGGTCCATTTTTGACTTTAAAGGCAAAAATCAGTGTTTTGAATCTTATACGTGCAGCTACTGGAAGCCAGTGAAGGGAGCGCAGCAGTGGGGTGGTGTGGGAGAACTTGAGCAGGTTGAACACAAGTCGTGCAGATGCATTTTGGATCATTTGTAGTGGACGAATAACGTTCAGAGGTCAACCTGCCAGCAGAGAGTTGCAGTAGTCCAGTCTCGAAATGACAAGAGACTTAACAAGCACCTGGGCAGCATGTCTGGACGGAAATGGTCGAATCCTTCTGATATTTGTAAAGAAGAACTCAACAAGAACTATTCACATTAGCAACATGTAAGAAGAAGGACAGTTTATTGTTACAAAAGTTATCAAGATCTATTTGGAGATCCTGATCTGGAGATGAATCACCGGGGATGACAAGCAGTTCTGTTTTGCTGGGGTTGAAATTTAATTGATGAGCACTCATTAATGAACATATGTCCACCAAGCATGCCGAGATCCGAGCGGAAGCTGTGGTGTGTGAGAGATAAAAAAAAAGATAGGTTGAGTGTCATCAGCTTAGCAGTGGTGAGAAAACCCATAAGAGGATATATTTTCACCAAGAAATTGGGTAGAGAAGAAGAAAAGGAGGGGACCAAGTACTGAGCCTTGTGGGACAGAGTCTGCATGGGGCAGATGTGAATCCAATCCAGGTTACCTGTTATAAGTGACCTTCTAGGTAGGAAGCAAACCATTCCCATGCTGCTCTACGGAGGCTCCTGAGGGTAGACAGGAGAGTCTTATGGTTGACTGTGTTGAATGCTGCGGAAAGGTCTTGAAGGATGAGGACGAGCAGCATGGCTGATCGAGCAGCATGCAGTTTCTCAGAAACAGCCAAAAGGGCAGTCTCTGTGGAATGTGCAGCTTTGAAGCCAGACTGGTTTGGATCATGGAGGTTGTTTTGTGAGAGATAGACAGACAGTTGTTTAAAAACAGTGCGTTCCAGAGTTTTATAAAGAAAGGAGAGAAGTGACACCGGTCTGTAGTTGTTGATGTCCGATGGATCCAGAGCAGGTTTCTTCATGATGGGAATAACCCTCGCTTGCTTGAAGGTCGTTGGCACATGGCCAGATGTGTGACCCGTTGATTATCGTTGAGATGAACAGCAGAAGGTCTTGTGAGATGGTCTGAAGTTTAGTAAAAGGATTGGATCCAGAGGGCAGGTGGTGGGATTGCAAGATTGGATGACTTGCAGTATCACTTCTACTGCTATGGTTCAGAAGCCTGACAATGAAGGAGTTGGGGATTCCTGGCTGTGTAGTGTTGTCATTGTTGGGGAGGAAGTGAAGGTCTGGCAGATTTCCTTAATCGTCTTGTCATAGAAGAAGTCTTCAGCAGTCAGGGAGGATGAAACAGGTGGAGCAGGGTGGGTTGAGAAGTAAAGAGAAGATGCTGTGAAACTTACGAGGACCTTGTGCAAAGGCCTCAAGCTTTTCAAGTAGAAGGCAGTTTTAGCAGAAGTCACATTTAGAAAAGTCAAGAGGCAAGGTGAAAGTTTGTCAGTGAGACAGAAACAGGACAGACCGAAATAAACATTGAGACAAGAAAGATAGAGATAAACAGTGGGGCAGGACAGACAGAGATAAACCGTGAGACAGGATGAACAGACTGAGATAAACAGTGAGACAGGACAGACTGTACAATGAGACGGTGAGACAGACTGAGATAAACAGAGAGACAGAAGAGACTAAGATATACAGTAAGATAGGAGAGACAGAAATAAACAATGAGAAAGGACAGTCAGAGATTAGATTGATAAATCGATAGATTGAAAAGACAAATCAATTTCAGTTGCTATTGCTTCAAACTGAAGACATTTAGAGGTTTTTTTTTTTAGAATTTTAGTTTGATTTCCTGGTATTTACATCTAAATATACAACACAGTGCACTCTGTATCAGACCACAATATTCTCAACGGAGCAAAATATTTGGAACACATGACTGTTTAAACATTAAATAGCTCTGAAATTTTACTCTTGCTATTAGGCTTCATTTTCACCTGTAAAGAGTGCATCTGTTGTAAAAATAAATAAATAAATAAATAAATAAATAATACTGAATAGCCAAAATAAAAGATCAGATACAACAATTTGGAATGCACTGAAAAAGAAAGAAACGCAGGGTTACTGAATGATAGACACTAAATGTGTAATCCAAGAATACCAACAGCATCTGATGACAGAAGCATTGTGAGAGGGAGAAAAACCCAAAATTAAATTCTATTCATTTTTATTTGTATTGTGCTTTTAACAATGAACATTATCCCAAAGGAGCTTTACACAGATAATGCGGTGATAAAGAACGATTAAAGATTTCATTTTTAAGTGTAAGTTTGTCCCTAATGAGTGAGTCGGTGGCGACTGTGGTGAAGGAAAAACTCCCTGAGATGGCATAAGGAAGAAACCTTGAGAGGAACCAGACTCAAGAGGGAAACCCATCCTCATCTGGGTTGCACCGAATGCAACCAATGTTTCCCTCTTGAGTCTGGTTCCTCTCAAGGTTCCTTCCCTATGCCATCTATAACCTGTAGTCCTGAGTCAGTGTAGCAGACTGATGTCATCAACAGGACAGGGGTGAAGGTATTCACAGAAGACCTCAAGAGCGGAAATATAAAGCCCAAAACACAGAAGTCACAAAGCTACAAAGTTCTAGAAACACGATTAAACTCTAGTAAAGTGATGGACAGGATAAAGTGTGGAAAAAGAAAGGATCTGTTCATGATCCGAACCATACAAGCTGAACCTTTGTTACAAGCTTCTTGAACAGCCTAATTTTTTTTATTGATGATAAACTCATTATGGTAGCAGAGAAATTAATTCAGAATTACACAGGAACACCATCTGCCAAGTTAAACTGTAATGCATCCAAATTAATTGTGAGAAAATTCATCATGCAGCAAGACAATGGCACAAAACACACCATCCATGAAACAAAGCATTTCATCAGGGGAAATAGTAGAAGGATCAAGCCTGGAAAAGTGTCACCATAAAAGTATTTTATTTTGATAATTTCTTTCATTTTTTATCAAATTTTTTATTTTTTATTTTTTTTCAATGCCAATATGTTTTTATAATTCTGTCCCTCTTCAAATTGTCTGGTATGTTTTATGTCACTTAACAAATTGAGATAAAAGTCTGAATAATGAAGGCTGAAATAAAAAAATCCTGTCTCGTATTAATTTTTTTTTTATCTCAAACTGCAGTTTTCAGTAAACAGCAAAACGAATAAATTGGCCTTGTCCAGAGACAGGGAGAGACAGGGAGAGACAGGGGGAGACAGGGGGAGACAGGGAGAGACAGGGAGAGACAGGGAGAGACAGGGGAGACAGGGAGAGACAGGGAGAGACAGGGGGAGACAGGGAGAGACAGGGGAGACAGGGAGAGACAGGAGACAGGGGAGACAGGGAGAGACAGGGGAGACAGGGAGAGACAGGGGAGACAGGGAGAGACAGGGGAGACAGGGGAGACAGGGGGAGACAGGGCTCAGAAGCCACTGGAGAATGATGTGAACACATTACTCTGGCCCAGAAAAAAAAAATGAAAGAAGACGATGGAGAGAAATCCAAGATAAGGGTGAAAAACACTGGGAGGAAATAACCTCTTCTGCCTTTATTGATACAGAACGAAGGAACAAGACAAGACTCTCCCGAGGCACAAAGGAAAAATGGGAGGAAAAGGACAAGAGTCAGGGAAGGAATAAAAGATGAGAGAGAATAGGATGATTGAGAGGCTACATAGATGCTTCCTGTGGGCCAAGGAAGTCAATCTATCAGTCACACAGTAACACACGCACACACAGAGGGGAGAGAGAGAGAGAGAGAGAGAGAGAGAGAGAGAGAGAGAGAGAGAGAGAGAGAGGTAATTGGGATTTTATAGGCCTCAGAGTTGCTATATAATGTCTTGTAATAAAGTTGGTCTGAGGTCTATAAATATAATTCAATCAGCTCCTGTATATTGTTATTGTACTACATGGCTACAGCGTCACTGCTCCTATATCCTAAATGAACTGTGAAAATGTTTCATGTTCAAACTGGCTGATTTTTCCTCAGATTAGCAGATACAGCGAGGATTATCCACTATTTGTTGGACTGGGAATCAGGGAGATGTCCTGCTGAAATGCCATTAGCGATAGCAGACTGGATGGAGCGAGATATCTCAGAAGTAATGCAGCTATCAATCTGTTTGTGTCAAACATTAGCAAAAGGCCATTTTTTTTCCACAGAAATGGTTTCTCTGCAGTTCTTCCTCCAAAACAACAGCTCCACCACCCTTATCTACTGATTTAATGACAATGTTATCATACTTGCTAAGATCCTTTACTGCTCCATATTTACACCTTGAGCATATTATGTATTTTGGTGAGGTTTTGATAGCTTTATTTTGGTAAAATCTTATTTACAGGAATAAAGAAATCCAGTGGTTGAAATTGCACCTGGTGACAAACAAACTACTGCAAGTGAAGACATAATGTTCCTTTAATGGAAAAAACTACAAAGCCTTAAACGTCCATGTCAGAACATCGGGTCTGATATTACGCAGGTGAAAAGTCCATAATACTAACGATAATTGTCCATGTACACGTTATGTAAGAAATCCCAGCACACTATTATTCTAATGAAAAGGGCGGTAAAAGAGAAGGCAGCAGTCACTTGAAAAGAGTTGCAGGATGACCTGAAAGCAGCAGAGCCAGGAGTTACACAGAGAATTAGCAAGGAAAGTTCTGTTTACTTCTGCTTAGAAAAGAAGCACTGATTCACATATAGAGATATAACAAACTATTTCATAATTGCATTTTATTTCATGTAATTGCATTTTTTTTCTTTTCCAAATTAGGAGGGTTGTGCAAAGAATCATTTAGCCTAATTTTTATAATATTCTCATTGAGGAGCATGATGATATGGAGCTGCCTCTTTGCTAACAGTACTGGGAGTTACAAGCCAAAGAGGGAGTGATGTACCAGGAGACTGTAGACAACATTCATCAGAGGGATCCTCGTAGCCTCGTAACCGTAATGGCATTTCCCAAACGTGTCCTACAACACTGAAGGAAACCTTGACTTCTTTCCAATACGATGCTTTGTAATTGCCAACAGCAGCTTAGCAAGTTTCACTAAATTCGAAGCAGCACCTTGACAACAAACATAACCATGACAACCACAGAGAGAAAGCCAAGGATGAAGAGTGGCTTTAGAAACGTGTGTTAACCTTTACAGAAAGTTATTTATGTCTCCTGGACTTAACACCGAAGCAAGATATGCAATCAATCAGCTCAGCACACAAGTGACATTTTGCGATGCATTTCCCCATCCAGAGTAGGTAGTAATCGCATGAGAGACCACGTATAAGTGGATTATATTCTTTCCCGACTTCAAACCCAACACCTTGTGTTTAATACGAGAGCTGGTCGAGGTGAGCTAGAGAAAGTGCGAGGGGGTTGATATGGAACGAGTTCATCTCTATTCATTGGAATTTGTGGGTCAATGGTTCTAGTTGATTGAGGTTTGTGCAAGAAGAAAACAGTTACACAGAAAAGATTAGGAAACAAGCGGCACCACAATTCACAAACAAATCATATAAATGTAGACACATCAGAACTCTGATGAAATGAGAGAGAGAGAGAGCAAACAAGAGAGAGAGAGGTATGTGTGTGTGTGTGTGTGTGTGTGTGTGTGTGTGTGTGTGTGTGTATTGTTAGGTTCAGTACCTCTAACTGCATCATCGCTTACCCTTATTCTGTAATTAAACTCACCCATCTTGCTCTCTGTCTCTCTCTCTCTCTCTCTCTCTCTCTCTCTCTCTCTCTCTCTCTCACACACACACACACACACACACACACACACACACACACACACACACACACACACACACACACAGACGATGGAATTCATTTTTATCACTTGGCCTGAAATTGGATTTTGACAGAACTGTCGCTCCCAATGTGATTTCACAACAAAGATAGGACTGCTTTCTGTGTGTGTTTGTGTGTGTGTGTGTGTGTTTGTGTGTGTGTGTGTGTGTGTGTGTCTGTTACCTGAGAGTCTAAAACACTGATCTCTACAATAAATGGCTCATAAATCCCCCTTCTGCTTGATTTTCCTATAATGAGGTGACTGACCTCAGCTTTAGGATGCTTTGTTGCCTGTGTGCTCCAGTCCAGTTCATACGACTTTTATAAAAGCGATAGAAACAGTAATAAGAGTACAGATTTAGTACAAGTACAGATTTAATAAATACAGATTGAAGTACTGAGGGATATTATTCAAATCTGGGCGAATACAACAGATTTTTAGAAATAGTAATAGTAGTAATGCAGCGTGAGGTGATCCTGTGGAACCTCCTTAAACAACGACTGCTTAAAAAAAAAGCCACAGTGATTCCTGATTAGAGATTAAATGGCACAGAATAAACGTATAAATCCTGCTCAGTGCCTCTACAAAGCTTTAGGTCTTTCCTGGGGAAGTGTCACTGAGGAACATGCAGCCAGTTCATCTGTAATTGCACAACAATCCATCCAGACACGAATACATTGTGTGTCTGTGTGCAGAAAAATCCATGCTATACACAATAATACACTCTTCCTTAGAAAAGTTGTGTATGTGTAACAGGAATAGCACTTTTGTGTGGCTGAAGTATACACACACACAAACACACACACAGTTCTGTTCCTTAATAGGACTCAGTGGAGCGCTCACTGTAGCCATTGTGGCGTATCGATCAGATTCAGATTTCTGTGATAGACTGTTCCCTGTGGAGAGCAGTGCTATTGTTCTCTCTCTCTCTCTCTCTCTCTCTCTCTCTCTCTCTCTGTCTATACACATACACACATTATATATTATATATATATATATATATATATATATATATATATATATATATATATATATATATATATATATATATACACACACACACACACTATATATATATTCTTTTTACTTCTGAACGTAATTCTTCAACACGAAGCTTCTTATACTACAGCTAGCGATGTCCTTGTGTGTATAATCCTCCACACTGCAGCGTAAAACTTGATAAACCCCGGGCTTTACCTCAGTAAAATGTTTCGATATGTTAAAGTATGCAAATACTCACCAAAAATTGTTCCCTAGAAGGCAAAGATATAATTTATTAAAACATTTGAGGTAAGTTTTGCCATTTAACTAATATGAACTGACTACATTTAACTACGTTTGCTTATTTTCCAGCATCAATAAATACTACTTATTGACAGCTACTCTATAGGCAGAAAGTAAAATTCTAGTTTATGGTATATATCAGATTTTACTTTTCCCTAATATTCTATTTAAACTCTGATTAATTGATTAGTGAATTAAACTGTCAATCCTAAATATGAGCCAAAAACTTTACAAACACTAAAGCATTTTAGGTGGAAATTGTAAATTGTTGAGCTAAATTCAGGCCACAAAAATTGTGTGTAAATCAGTATTATAATTAGTAATGAATGAGATTTTAATTTTCACACTACTACTTTTTATTAAAATTATACATGTTGTGTACTTTCAACTATGTGGAATTTCTTAGTATTTTTCTACTGCAAAATACAAATACACATGTACATTTAAATCTTATATGTTTTGTATACTCTGTCCGTGATTTCTCTTACCCAATGTCCCCTCCCCAATCTATTATATTCAGTCTTAAAGACTGACAGAGAGAGAAGTGACACACTGCTAGATTAATAGATACACATTAAAAGATTAAGAGATACACATGGATCTGACACCTGAAATCAAACACATCATGGATTACTAATCTACAGAGCTATCCATCAAATACCTGAGCTCTGGGCTGTGCAGTGAATTTGATTTTGTGCTCCAGCTCTGAGTTACATAATGGAGTCGTATAGACATTAAAATAAAATCATCATAAAGCTCAGATTTTCAAATAAAAAAATACACTATACCCTTTTTTAGTAGCTAAAATTCAGTCTTCAATCATCTTGATGGCATAATTAGTGATTTCTCTTGCATACACACTGAGAAATCCACATCCCTAAAACCTATGAATAAACAAATGAAATACAGCTTACTGGCTGCAAGTCAATTAATAAATCTGAATAAATTAATTGTTGCATTAGTGTAGAAAACAATAACAAGTATACACAACACTGCCGTCATTGTTGAGTGGTTGAATTCACCACTGCTTGACACCTCAGTGGACCTCTAAATTGAAAATATATGGGACGCAAAGAAACTGATTAAACATGGCCTTTTCTCACGGAATTAGAGGCCTTTTAAAGGTCACCTAGTTAGATGTTTTTCACCTGGGCTTTCATCAGGTAAAAGTCAACCATCAACCTTTGGGGTGCTTGTCAAGTCGAAACATTTCTCTGTGTGAGCTGCGTTGCTGCTTATAACCATCTGTAAATGTTCCAGTAAACCTTCCATTTGGCAAAACCATTCATGACAGCAATTTTAGGCCAGGTGTGTGTGTTTGTGTGTGTGTGTGTGTGTGTGTGTGTGTGTGTGTGTGTGTGTGTTGGGATACTAATCCTAAACCCCTCCTACATTTATTGGCCCACTGAGGTCAGTGGCATACCAGGAAAGAGTGCATGACTTCATCTAATCCCTGAATTCCTAGGGGTAGTTTATTAACAACAATGACGATATTTTAGCCTGGAATGAGAAAGCATTCAGGAAACTGTAAAATAATAAATGAAGAGAATCTTCCATTTATAACATTTAGTACTGTTTGGGGTGGCCCATATTCAATACCATCAAATCTTGACTTGCTCCCAAATATGACAGCAGTAAATAAATTTACACTTAATATCATTAAATCCCATCCTATAGCCTTCCATCACCTTTGCCAGGACTCTGGTTTCAAAACAATCCCTGATCATTTTAAAAATGGGGTTTGTTCGAAATGGATTTTCGGAACAGTCCACATCAAGTGTGAAACCTTATTTACACCTGGTTCATCCACCTGGGTGAACCGAGCTCAACCACATGCTGAGTAACATGACCGGCTTAACTTTTTACATTACTTCCTGTTTCTATTTTTGTGCTGTCACAGAGACAGTTATTATGAAAAACTATAACATTGGGCTACTGTGAGATCAAATCCTAAATACCCTAACTGCTCAGTTGCTTCATGTCTGTCTTCAGGTTGCTTTGGTTAGCATCATTAGTTCCCCAATTAAAACCCAATTAAAACCCAAACCCATATCTCATGCAGGCCTGCATAAATAAAAATGCTTTTCTACTGTACATGACAAGCTCTTTGTAAATATACCTGGACAATGACATGCTTAAAGTAGGTGTTGGTACAACTGGAAAATAATAAGGGATTGGACAGATTGGATAAATGTGTTTCAAGCAGGAATCTAAAAGTGTGTATTGCACTTATAACAATCACACTCGTGCTCCCATTCACATCGACGGAGCTGCTGTTAAGCATGAACCCAGGTTTAAATTTCTTGGAGTCCACATCTCTGAGGATCTCACCTGGTCTCTGAAATCTTCTTTCCTGATCAGAAAGACACAGCAGCACCTGTTTTTTAGAAGACCTAAAAAGTCCCTCTGTGCTAAAAGATACTGAAGAACTATTACCGCTGTACCATTGAGAGCATTCTCACTAACTGCATCTCAGTGTGGTACAGCAGCTGCACTGCTTTGGACCATAAAGCCCTTCAGAGGGTGGTAAAAACTGCCCAATGAATCATCGCCACTCAGCTTCCCACACTGGAGAACATTTACAATAAACGCTGTCTGCAAAGGGCGAGAGGCATCATCAAAGATACCTCTCACCCCAACCATGGACTATTCACACTTCTCCATCAGGCAGACGCCACAGGTGCTTCAGAGCTGCACAAACAGACTGAAGTATAGTATTTTTCCTGCACAGAACAGCTGATTCAATACGGCATTGTCACTTTCTGTGTATTTTGCACTCCTTATCCACTACACTAGCTTTTATTTTGCACAGTATATTTTATATTGTATATTTATCACCCTCATCCCTGTATATATGGACCTCGTATCCTATGTATCTTACTGTTATTTATTGTAAATAAGCCACTTATGCACTTCTGGTTAAATGCTAACTGCATTCCTTTGGCTCTTTACAATCAAAGAAAATCTGTGAGAAGAAGTCCCAGAAAGCAATCCAGAATTGACACTGGTGAGGTAAAACTCCCTGAGATGTCATGAGGACAAATCCTTGAAAGAAACTCATCCTTTTTTGGGGTAAATGTACAATGTGTTGGTGGAATGTTCAGAAGGTATAGATTGTTACAGAGTCCTAGGATGAGCACAGAACCGCTCACTGGTACAAATGATCAGAATTCTGGTGAAATTCTCTACCTCATCTACTATGATTTTTACATGGATGAATGTAAGACCTTTAGTACATTTTAAGGTTAGTGTTCTAGTCAGTCTTAGTTTTTCTGTGATTCGGCCAACACATACTCATGATGAATTAGACCTCTGTACAACACACCATCATCCCAGGGGTCTTTATTTTATTGCTTGTGTATATGGAAAAAGAAATGTAGAGAAAGAAGAGAGATGTAATAAATATTTAAGACTTGGGTCCAAATTCTTGTCACTGAGAAAATGACATCAAGCCCAAGGTGCTTTATTATATTCATGCATTTATATAACTGTATTACTGGGAAGACGGACAAACTCAGTATTTCTGACTCTCAGCAATATGGAGGTGTTACAATGTTTGGAAAATTCTGGACGGGGTCACAAGTGAAACCCATGTGAACAGAAATATTTATTACATCTTGCAGTTCTTTTTCTCATGGATTTTCTTTCACCCTGAATATAAATTTACAACAAAGACCCTCGTATGGTAGTATGATTAAAAGGTGAGATTATTTATACAGCTCAGTGCTGCTTTACATCAATAAAGGTAAAACAGATTAAAAACTAATTTGACATTTAAAAGAAAAATATAGGCAGAAGTCGATTCTACTCGGCACAATGAGATAAAACATTAATCAGTCACTGGCACTAACATATAAACCTTTAAACAGTTGATTAAAGATAAAGAAAAAACATTACAAATCCTTAAATAGTTAAAAAAAAAGAGAGAGAGAGAAAGAAAGCAAAAATAATGCTACAGAAAGTCTAATTAAATAAAATCTCACTGGGATCCATCTTGCCCCAGCTTCCTCACTAACAACTTTTCCAGTTTATCCTCCAGAGGACGTCTTTGGAATTGGAACGTAAGTATAAAATGAATAATGGGTTTAAAAAAGTATCCAGAACTCAGGATCTTATGTACATGTGAAAAGAACAAGAAGACACAATTCATTCAGGATTGCAAAAGAGGCCAATTTTGAATCTTCTGTATTGGTAGCTGGTCTGTGGGTGAAGGGACCCGTTACAATATCCTTCAAATGATGGCTTTTAGAGGAGCATTGGAGAAGCAATCACACTGTGATTTTAATCAAAGAAAATCTGGAACTGACAGCATTTTGAGGTCAAATGAGGTTGCAGAGAAACTGATCTGACCTCTGTTGAGGATGTTTCATTGTGTTCTAATAAAGCAATGCACTGCACTTACAACCTGAAAAACCCGACTTCCAACATGGAAAGGGGCAATAAAAAAGAATTTCAAGCCTCATTTCTAGCTTCTGACTAAATTGACATATAACAGTATACAAACTACACAAACCAACACCATTATTATTTTCTATATAATAAAACTAGAAATTTATGTGCAATGTGTTTCAAAAGCTTTAATCTTTAAAGTTTGCATTTGTAACATTATTATTCAGCATGTGCTGAAATAAAGCGAGGAGCACAGAAAATTTCAACAAGATACAATAACTGTAAATATATAGTCTCTAAATTCATTTAGCTTTTTATTCTGTAACCCACAGGTGTATATTACCAACACACACACACACAATGAACAACAGACATAAAAGCAAGCACATGAGACGCAGAGGCGGAAAAGCAGAAAGTGACAGGACTATGCTAAATCTTGTGTGTTGCTTCAGTGCACTCAGACACACACACACATGCGCACACACACGCGCACACACGCTCATACATTATTCATTCAGATTTCAAGTATGGCGCAAGGATTAAGCCGTGCTAGCAGAAAGCCCTAAAGCTCTTCCATGCTTGCGGAGCTCCACAGCCAGTGAAGTCTGCAGAACAAAACTGCAAAGCTCATAATAATGATGCTCCACACACCAGAGTCATTTCAACTGCTCCTGCTCCTGCACTAACAAAATAGTTGAAATATTGCCAATTTAATCATCACGCCTTGTTTATCAATTTGAAACTTTTCAAGCTACAATTTTATATATTCATAAACTCTTCGTATGGACATTTAAACAAATAAATATTTTGGTATTTGTTAAAATTCTGTGGAAAAACATTTTGAGGAAAAATATGCAAATTGCAAATTAACGCAGACCAGACCTACGATGGAGATGTGTTTCGATGACCCCGTTGTGACTTGAAAAGTCGAGACATGGCCTAGCCTACCTAGTAGTCTTAAAGAATAATTACCACTATGGGAAAGTAATTTGTTACATAATTTAGCAAAACAGAGCAATTTAAAGTACTGTACCATATGAACTATTTAAGAGCCTAGCGGTGGCACCTTGGTGGTGCTGGGATTTCAATTTGTGACCTTCCAATCCAGATTCCAATGCCCTAATCACTAATCTACCACCTCAGAATGTAGCGCTTTGGTTTTGGGAATGTTATGTTTCAACATCCATTTTCCAGAAAAGATAAACATTGTGAGGAGGTCGGCCAACCCTGAAGCTAGCTAGCTTGTCTCTGCCTGGGAAAGGGTTTGTTCTCCACTTCCAGACTAGTAAATACGAGCGGTACCACTGGATTACAGCCTCTGAGGGGCCTCTGATTAGTGATTGGCTGTTGAGAACAACTGTGTTTAGTGATTGGTCATTGGGAAGAATGATAATTAGTGATCGTTGTTGAGAACAACAGTAGAAAAAGGCAATATAATGCACAAAAGCTCCTGCAGCACCATTTGAACCAAAATATATTCTCAATAACACAGTGCAGGAATTCAATTAGATAATCAATCAGGTGAGTATTTACATGGACTATGTTTACCTTATGCAGTCACAATTTTCCAGTCACAACATTCTGAGGTGATTCAGTGCATTTGGAGAAAAAGACCATTTGTCTCATCTCGTCTAAAAGCTTAAAAAGATTCCCCAATAACAATAGATCAGACACAATCACAGTCTGTGGGTGCAAGAGCTTTCCACAGACAAAATAACAAAAACTTTACCTCAGGTTTGTCTCCTAGACATGGTCCTTGTCATTTAATGTTCATGTAAGAGGCAAAAATATCCCAGACAATCACATAATTATACAAAGTGTATCTTTTATTACAGCTTAATAATTATTGAAGCCAAAAGGGTACATTTAAACAAATTAACAAACTCGTTTAAATCTAAATCTTTGTATTGTATTGTTAATGTTATTAATCAGCAGGTTTATAGTTCATTTCTAATTTCTTATCTCTTATAATCTCCCCTATTCTATTCCTTTAAAAAACCTGTGGGAAGTCATTGGGAATAACACAAACTCCACCATGAAAAAACCCAAGCTCAGGATCAAACTGGGATCCTTGAACTGTAAGTTGGCAACACTTCTCTGTCTATAAAAAAAAAAAGTAAAAAATGATTTAGATTTTATACCTCCTTCTTTGTTGTGAAAATTAGGATATTTTTGAATTGAAAAAGTCTTAGCTGGAAAGCTATGTTTACAATGCATTTACATTTACATTACATTCACAGCATTGAACAGATGACTTTATCCAGAGATGTACAAAAGTGCTTTAAGTCTCTATCAATTAATAAATCAACACTGGTCTACTAGACTGCAGACTTAGAAAACCATCAGCCCAAACTCTGAATTATAGCACTTTTTTTTGCCATGCCTCCAGAAATATTATTCTCATTCTTATGGAATTTGGCAGATATATAGACACATTGTTCGATTTGTGTAAAGGTTTAAAGGTAACCAAAAGAACGGGATGTTTGTGGAAACAGAGGGAAGTGCAAAATTTTCAAAATGTTAATAGACCACATTAAATAGGCACATATAGCACAAGTTATAATAGTATAAGACATATTGACATGATGATGATGATGATAATGATGAGGATGATGATGTTGACATTATCACAATCATGAAACTGTTCATAAAACTTTAAAATGCTATGTTTTAAGCTGCCAGGCCCTGTCATGTTATAATTATGTCTATTCTTGGATTATCCATCAATCAGTAATAACAGCAAGGGCATAAAATACTAAGACTATATTATTAGTAAACAGTTTATCTTGTAGACGACACCTCAGACTTAGTATATACATATGTGGAGAAAATGAGAAGATAAATAAAGATTGACTAATGGGTTTTATAGAATGTATCTACAAATCAAGATATTACATACATGTGACAAGATTTAGAAGATATAATACATCTAGGTTGGGTTTTTTTCAGGTGTTTTGCAGTGAATTTTATACTTCCACTATTTAGAAATGTTACCCTAACATCGTTAAAAAAAAATATGTCCACGTTCACATGTTGAATTTTGACATCCTGGGAAAGTGCCTCTGAAGTCAGAGTATAATTATTGCTGCAATATTCAAAGTTCTCATTACTGTCCTGCTCTCCGTATTCATTTATTTGATAGAAACTAGAGCTGCTGTTGTGCCATGCAGAGCATGACCAGAAAACTCAAAAATCCTGACAGCACACATAGAAGCTCAAAACATTTCACTTTTCACTGTCTGGTTTAATTTGCATGGGCCTTTAACTTAATGAATATGCAGATCTTTCCACATAACAACAGACAAACCAACAAATAAATACATACATACATAGAAAAAAAGAATGCAGAATAAAATCAACGTAGCATCATTAATGTGATTCACCAGAAATCACTTCCAGAACAGTTCTCACAATGAACTTATGGCTTTTCAACAAATATAGTTTTACAATTAACACCGCATTTAACAATTCAAACATTTTTTAAATGCAGAGGATTTAACTAGGTGTCAAGTGCTTCTGCCACTTGCATTAACCTGCATGCTGTTTGGCTCCTCGCAGCATCTCTGCTCTCCAACTTTCTCTTTATCTTCATCAGTATTCTGTCTTGTTCTCACCCCTTCACTGGCCTTTTGAAAATATCAACATTTTGGGGTTAAGGGTTGTTGGGAAGACAGAAAATCAGCATGCATCGCTGTGTGAAATGTCAGACACGTAGCCACAAACACACCACACCACACCACAGCACCTCTTCTGATTAGCATCAACTAGAAGTTTATTTGAATATATTTCATGGTTTCTGACAGTTCAGCAGACGTGTAGGATTTATTAATGTAAAAAAAAAGGAAAAACATGAAAGATATGTATTTCCACATGCATTCTTAATTCACTGTTTATACAGACCATGCCAAGCTCATTACACAATGCCAAACTGCTCAGTGTGTATGAGACATCTGAAAACCATGACCTCCGACTCTACTCATTAATGAATCATGAGTAAACCCGATATGACTTCATGCTAACTTTTCAATCCTCTATACAAACACAGCACCGTCTTGTGAGTGTGTGATGACACATATTACTGCTTAATTAAGAACTCGTACAGGGACAGACAGAATTTCAGTCCTGACTTTCGAATCTGTGATCACTGAAATGATATTCAATCGCACAGGAGCTCTAATGAAAATGTATCAAAACGAAAAATACAACAAAGGACACCCAGAACTGTTGAGCAGCTAGAATCCTGTATCGGGCACATATGGGACAAAATTTCTCTCCCAAAACTTCAGCAATTGGTTTTCTTAGTTCCCAGATGTATATGGACAGAAGGCTTAATGCCCCACAGCGGTAAATATGATCCTGTAGCAACTTTTTGAGATCTGTTTCAACCATCAAAATGACCTTATTTTGACCTAGATGCATTTATATTCTGAGTGCACATAACTTTTTTGCTTAAAATGGTATATATTCTTAGTTGAAACATTTTATATATAGTGCTTTGTTTTATTGTGTACAGAATGTGGATTTATGAGATTTAAAAATCATTGCATATTTTTTATTGACATTTCACACAGTGTCCCGGCTTTTTTTGAAATTGAGGTTGAAAAGACAAACATTTACTACTGTTAATGTATTAGGAACTTCTGTATTATTAACAAATATATACCAGTTATAGAATGATCTAATCAACCAATCATGTGGCAGCAGTGCAATGCATAAAATAACATATACTGGTCAAGAGCTTCAGGGTCACATCAACAATCAGAATGTGATCTTAGTCAATTAGCAAAACAACAACCACTAATGTGTGCACACAGTTAAAAAGAGAGAGAATAGAGATGAATGACGGGGTAATTTCAAGCTTACAGGAACATCACAGAACACATATAAACGATTTTTATGGCTGTGGTGGGCAGAAAAGCATCTCAATACATCGAACTTAGCTGTGAATGAGCCACAATAGCAGAAAGGTTACACTCCTACTAGCCAAGAATCTGAGGCTACTGAAGAACGGGGAAAATGCCATCTGTAATGCACGCTAAAACAGGAACAAACCTGTCTCCCAGACATTACAAAAAGATAAAAGTAATTATAAATTGTTATATAAGTTAAAAAAATAACGAAGTGTGTTCAAATTCCTGTTGTATAATATGAATAAAACACATCACACTATGACTGCGTGTGCTTGATTACGTTCCTGTAACAGCGTGCCCTATCATTTGGTTTCTTACGTAAATGTACTTAATTATTGCAAAAGGATGATCCGTGCTGGGTTTACTTGTTCCTGGCAAGTTGTTCACACGCTGAGAGACTATTCAAGCTTTGACATCAACTCAGTGACTGGTGAAAGTTAAGCTTCACAAAGGCTTCGAGACAAGTGCAAGAAAAACCAGAAAGAAAAGAGAAAGATGATGGAGAAATACATCACTATTCATATTCTGAGTGCACATTATTTGCCCACAAGATCAGCAATAATCTAATTAGAACACATTCATGGATTCAGGTTCCCTGGAGCTTTATTGCAGCCTTTCTGATGAAGCTCTTCAAATTAGCAAGCACACGAAACACGTTTAACCTTCGCTGTCCTTCACACTTCTGCTCACATACCGAGACACAATAAAGTATCTTTTCTATTCAATCTATTCATTCCCGAAAAGCACTCGAAGTAAGTTTTCCACTGCGCTTTTGTTCGGCCCTGAATTTCATTTGCTCGTGCTGATGATCCTATTGTGTTTGTAGAAGACAGAGCGGACCTGAGATACTTACGACTCACTTACTACATACAGCTAAGACAGCTAACTAAAAAGGTGATAACAATAGAAACTGAATTGTAAAGAGCAAAAATATTTGAAAGCATACAAATACACACAAAGTGCATAAGCGTGGATAATGCAGTTATACATTTTTAGCAGATTTGTGGCCCTGACTGTGAGGCTACGCTACTAAAGATCTATGAAACTATTGTGCCTTATTTGCACCTTTCACTTTTCCTTAGATCAAAATGCTAAGAAACACCATGCTAGTTAAAGCACTTCCACTGTGTGTGTGTTTTCAGTGTTTCTTGGGGTTAGTGAGGGTTCATCATGTGAGTGGGTAAGGTTTATTAATTGCTTTCAAACATGGAACAAAAGAGCCTTGATTGCTCCCGGCTAAGCCTTGAATGTCTGCAAATACTAAAAACGTCCTCTGGAATCAAGAATCATGCAGGATACATTGGTATTTCACGTTTAGAGACACACAGCTGGGAGGACTCAGGAATATGCAAATAATATTCATAATAATTCTGTGGCATCATCTCACATCAAATGTAGACAGCAAAGTAAACACCTTTAGTGCGTTAGCTTTTTATCAATCCGACTGAATCCCTGGAGATCAACATCTTCAAACACAGACACACTCATTAATAATGAATCATCTGTAATGAATAATCTCTGTGATGTAATGACTCTGATTAACATTGGTGTTTGTCTGAGATGGAGCATGAAGCCCTGAGGTGCTTTTTACACCAACACTGAGGCTCACACAGACAAATGTGTCTTCATTTCATTTCAAACACTGTGTGTGTGTGTGTGTGTTTCAAAATGTCACAAAACATTAACCGTAACATAGGTAGGTCACCACAAAAGACAAACCCTCGTCAAACTCTATCTACAAATCTAAAAAAATACGAAATTGCTGATCAACAAATAAACGATCCCTCCTGATGGATTTTCTGTAAAAAATAAAAAAAATGAATAACTTAGACATTAAATATTGAATAGTGAAATACAGACACTATGCTGTAGGATTATGTATAAGAGATGGATGACTGAAGGGAGAGGATTTTAAATTATAATGAGTTTGGGAAAAGGTTTAAAGCTCAGCTAATGTGTTACAAAATATGAATCTTCTTGAAGTCATCATTCACAAGTCTATACATGTAGAATGACAATAAAATACTGAGTGACCACCAATTTTTTAAAAAAGTGATAGATGAATAGATCTATCTCTGTAAAGCTGCTTTGAGATAATGTCTCAATGTACAAAAAAAGTAATACAAATAAAAATGAAATGAATAGAATTAAGCTGACATTTTCATTTTTCTAGATGCTGCCCATGACCCTGCTTGGATTTTATAAAGTTATTATTGCACCCAGCAGTAAAAACTGAAACAAGTGCTAATTGAGACCCATTGGGACAGGAATCATGCTGCTCGTGCCTAAAGGAGGAGCAGGAGACTGACAGTTAATAACAGGGATGTCAAGGTGTCTGGGGGGAAAAAAGCCTACAGTGTGGCTATGATGCACAGAACCATTTTTAAATAAGATATTTTGCATAGACTTGGAGAGGGATAGATAGAATAGATAATGTCTGTCAGACTTATTTTCCATGCAAAGGCTGAAAAGACTGAAAGAAAAAAAATACTTTCTTTTCCAGTGGCTGATTTTTTTTGGGAGACTAGTTTCAAGTCTTTTCTGTGGTTATTGGGAAAAGTTTTAGACCATTGGCTGGAAATTTTGCTGAAACCTGACAACTCTGTCTAATGATACACAGATCGAGCTCCAAAATGAGCTTCCATATAATTCTTTAAACTCACGCACTATAATTATTACATAAAACCACAGTCAAATAAAACCCATTCTCCTTAAAGGATGACAGAAAAAGAGTTCACTTCTCTTAGCAGTTCATTTTCCATCCATCTTTTTCACTTATGCTTTACATTAGATGGAACTTTGTGAGTTCTCATGAAATCATGGCCTAGAAAATAGAAAAGAGTTCACATTACTTTACTATTATGTTTATAATGTTTTCAAAAAAGTATATTGTTCTATATTGTTTAATATTAAGTAGTTAATTAGGTTTCTCACTGGCCATAATCACACAACACTGTACACTCCAGTAAGAGGAGAAAGTGGAAATCCATTGTGATTGCAGCAGAAGTCTGAATATGGATCTTCATAATATCAATTTAAACGAGATATAACTAGAACTAGATTTGTGCTCGTTCAGCTTTAAGAGAGTGAGTAAAGTCAGGTATTGATGTCGGTTGCAGGCCATTTAAGATCTTCCACACACCAATCCATGCAACTTCATGGATCTGGCTTTGTGCACAAGGGCATTGACATGCTGGAACAAGTTTGGGTCTCCTAGTGTAAGTGAAGGGAAAATATAATTTTACCCCATTCAAAAATATCTATGTAAAATTCTACACCTTGTAAAAGTTTAGACAAAAATTTAATATGATTGAAAAAATTGAGTGTTCCAATACTTTTGGCCATACAGTGTGAAACACAAAGACTGAAGCTATGATCAATGTCTTGACTATTGGGCTGAATTAGGTACTGGACAAATCAGGCTGCTTCCAGATTAGCTGCTTGTGTGCTAATGTGCAGTGTGAACTGTACAAAAGCAGAAAGACACACACCGATGCACTATTTTATCTGTATATCACTGATGAATAATTAAGCAGTAACACATGCACTAATGAGGAGATAACGTTGGAATTAGCCTCGAGATCTCTGATAGACAGAGAATATATCAGTCATGGCGAGCGTCCAGCTTGTACAGAGTCGTTTCTTCCCACATTCACATTCTCTCTGTTTGTAGATCCGGGCTTTGTACTTCTCCATGAGCTCTACTTAAGATTTCAGTGTTTCCACACATATTTCGGCTCATTTCCGCATACAGACTCGAGTACGTGAGGACACGAATGAGCAACAAGACACAAGATATGTTCTCCTGAAAGGTGTTAATGTGTTATATATGACTTGCTGAAAGTAACTGATCACCTCTTTTTCATCCTCTAGCCTCTGGCTCTGAATCCAAACCATATGGAAACCTCTGGATAACACATTCATACGTCTTCTAAGAGTGGAGTGCTAAAGATCTAATCTATCAAAGTGTCAGCCAACACCCCCCCCCCTCTCTCTCTCCATCTTTCTCCCTGTTTCTCTCACTCGCTCATATATGGGTTAAAGCAATTTTCCTGTTGTTTCTTTGTTGTTGTTTTTTTCATCAAAACTAGCAATTTGTATACATTTCATAGAAGGTTTGTATTGTAGCTTTTTGGGTAGAGTACAAACCTTCTATGAAATTTATACAAATTCAATTTTGTAACTACAATAACTACAATACAATGTCTGGGTCATGGTGCTCACTGATTTATAGTTAGTCACGGTTACTCTTTTCCCTTTTTTATTTAATTTATTGTTAAACATTAACACCTCTGAACAATGGGATATCGGTCGCACTGGCGCGGCGCTGAAGGCTAAGAGGTTAATGATGACTTGCACTGAATCGAGTCAGCCAGGGCATTCTGCATCATCCAGACTGTAGCTCAAGCCTCAAGCAGACTTCCCAATGATCATCAGTCACGGTGTAAAGATATTTCCACTTAATCATATACATTTTGGAAAAAGCTGACTCACATAAATAAGTGGAGTCACAGCTCGCTGGAGTTTTGACGTAGCTCACGCGTGTTTGATTAGAAAAGAACAGATCTCAGACTTTTTTTAATGGAATGTGATCTACCAATGGAAACCACCTAACTACCCTACCTACTGCGATCTACTGCTCAATCCCGATCGACGTATTGGGAACGCCTGTTCTCTGTGAACAAGGACAACTCTAATACTTAAATAAGAAGGAGAAAAAGTAGACTCAAATTCAGTACAAACGTTTATTTGGATACCGAAAGAGAAACAATAGATAATACAAGTACTAGACCGAGGAACCGAGGGTTTGTGATGTCATGTCATGTAGTCTGTTTACCGTATGTCATCACTCACCGAAGCGCATTGCTGTGGTAAATGATATTATTAGACACACACAGAAATGTGAAGCCATGACATGTTGTACTAGCAGCTGAGTTATATGACAGCTTTGCACTAAATAACTCGCTCTGTACTGTAATTACGCTCCATTTCGTCAGGGTTTCTGCATCACTGTGCATTTTAGAAGCCACAGTCAGCGAGATAGTGGTACAGTTCTGGCCTAGAAAAGCGGCCCGCAGCATTCCAGTCTCCGAAATGATAAATAGAACTGTTTTTCCAGTACTGATATTTGTGTGTGTTTGTGTATGTATGTGTGTGTGTGTCTTCTATGGTTTCTTCAGAGCAAAAGACAGAGACTGCAATTACACACAAAAAACAAAGTCGTCCAGGTGGCCTTAACATCATGAAGTGGATTGGACGGTCTGGAGTGTTATTCCACTTATACCACGGTGTTTTGTAATTACTTTGTAAGTACGACAGTTGAACGCTCACATCTGATTGGTTGAACAACAGCACAGGTTTTTGAAAAGTTATATAAGGCAAGTGGTGATTTTCTCAGCTTTTGGTAATATGTTAAGTGTGTGTGTGTGTGTGTGTGTGTGTGTGTGTGTGTGTGTGTGTATAGATATGAGAGAGAGAGAGAGAGAGAGAGAGAGAAAGACTGGAGCACTGCCAAGCAGACCCTGTTGGGCCCCTGAGCAAGGCCCTTAACTCTCTCTGCTCCAGGGTTGTTGTATCATAGCTGACTCTGCACTCTGTTTTAAGCTTTCTAACAAACTAGAAAATGCCAAATAAAGAATTCCAGCCTGCTGCAGTGTATTTATTACTAAATAACTTTTTCTCCAATTGGTGGTGAATAACTGTGGTATAACACACTGCAGAAAGTGACGTAACAGGAAAATAATGTACTCCATATCACTCTCCCTGCTGTGTGTTATTTTCATATAACCTCATACCACATTACAGCAAGGACAAACAGTTGTTCCTTCACCAGCATCTCGTTTTCTCTCTTCAGCATATGAACCTCACACATGTTTCTTTATTAAACTGCAACACTTCTTAGATTCTCTGTGTACGAGTGGTTACTATAGAAACAATAGCATTTTAAAATGAGGTCATGAATATTAGCCGGATGTTCTACAGAACTGCAGCACACCTCCAGACCAGATTCAAAAATCGAATACGAAACAAAAGAAAACCTGACAGAGTGCAGTTCTAGTACATAATCAATGCATACCATTATATAGGTTAATAAGAGTTAAAGCCTATGGAGTATTTGTGGTGATTTTTTTCTCAGGATGGTCTTTTCCATGATAAAACTCGAAGACTGGCTAATCACACACACACACACACACACACACACACACACACACACACACAGCATGAATGAATTTCCTCTCAGGTTTCCATTCCAGTGTTTGAAATTTGTTTGCTGTACGTATGTGATTATTAAGTGATGCTCTACGTGGCCCACATCAGCCTGCAAAACCACAATGTTCAGTTCACTGTCTTCTTTAACAGGATTCCATAGAAAAAGAAACGATGTAGCTGATGTAAACCTTAGCAATTCATTTTCAACAATAGAGCTGCTGATGGGGATGTTTTCTACTCCGCTCCCATTGTAGAATTCTTATCCTCAGCAATTTTCTGCTGATGCTATTTGTGGGTTGGATCTAATGGCACATCT
Source organism: Silurus meridionalis (assembly GCF_014805685.1). Lineage (NCBI taxonomy): Eukaryota > Metazoa > Chordata > Actinopteri > Siluriformes > Siluridae > Silurus > Silurus meridionalis. Next base: position 24,305,366 of record NC_060901.1, read on the forward strand.
ACAGTGAATTAGCCAAATGGCCAAATGGATTTCTGAAAACATGTTCTCAATTCTTCTGAATTCTGAAAAAATAAACTTTCAGAAATGAGGAGACCATAGTCTTAATCTTCTATGAACTGTAAATCAAAACTTGTTCAATTTGGATTATGTATGCCGACAGTAATGTAAATGATTTTGGTGAGAATGATTTACATGAGAAATAAATCAATAAATTATTTCCAGGTTCAATTGTTAAATTCAACTCAATTCCAGTTTTATTTGTAGACCGTTTTAACAATGGACATTGTCTCAAAGCAGCTTTACAGAGATACAGTGGTTGGAGAGTTGTATAAAAGAGTGTTAAAATGAGCTTAGTGCCTAAAAGTTACCTTATAATTGTATGTTTATCCCTAATAAGTGAGCCAGTAGTGACTGTGGCAAGGAAAAACTCCCTGAGATGGTATAAGGAAGAAACCTTGAGAGGAACCAGACTCAAGAGGTAACCCATCCTCATCTGGGTTGCGGAATACAGTGATGCTAATCATGTTCCATTCATTATAGTTCTATCATTGTAGAGGTGTTCAGTGATGGGCAATTAAATGCAAACTGTGGTCCTGAGTCATTGTATTAGACTTGATTTTAATTACGTCTAAATTCATCCTCAAAGTTAATGAGTTACTCAGTAACTTCATTGATCTATAGGTTGTTTATGCTCCACATAAAGGACGAAACGTTTTCACAGGTCCCCCATCACTTCTCATTTATACCTGAGGTACCAGGGTGCATGTAGAGTGTTTGAGGTCAGGTACTGCTACAATATAAATGAGAAGTGATGGGGGACCTGTGAAAAAGTTTTGTTCTTCGCTGCTTAAGGATGTTCTACAGAGATTTTGTTGATATTAATTAGAGTCCAAATCCAAATCCATCCCTAAGTTTCTTGAACGTTTAGACTGTTTACATGGAACTATTCTCAGCTGCACAGTGTCTCCAATTGTAGAGAATCCCATCAAAACGTAGGGGCTCGGGATGAGGGGAGTGGTAGGCGCTGGGTTACTGATCGTAAGGTCGGGGGTTCAAGCCCAGGTATCACCAAGCTGCCACTCTTGGGCCCTTGAGCAAGGCCCTAAACCCTCTGTGCTCCAGGGGTGCCGTATCATGACTGATCCTGCGATCCTGTGCTTCTGAGCAAGCTGGGATATGCAAAGAACGAACTATGGGACTATGTAGGGGCTCGGGATGATGTACTAGGAGGTCGGGACTATGTAGGAGGTCGGGATGAAAATAAAAGTCACCTACTATTTGTGTAAATATTTGCACAGTTTGTTCCATTCTCTCACATGTATACAGACTCATGGAGTGACCCATCAGCCAGTGCTCTCATCAGCTTCTTTCCTTTTCTTACTCTAAATCCATTTCTGTTCCCATGTCATGTGAGAAAGAAAGAAAAGAAAGAAAATATTAATTACTAATTACTAATAAAGGAAGAACATTTTTCATTCTGGGGAAATAAACCTCATACAAACATCAATTTCAGCCTTGTTCTCTTTCTAAATTGGTGTAATGATCTTTCAAATTACAAGGAAAAGTGTACAAATGTAAGACGTATATATTTGGACAGATGTTCAGAAGAATTCTCTTCAGAAAATCAGACCACTAGAGTCAAAATATGTTTTTGTGAAACCTCACCAAGCCGTCTTTATTAAATCATCACATCTCTGCAAAGTCTTTCTGCAAGACTCTGAGTTCAAACTCATTTAAAATGAGTGAATGAGCTGCTAAAGAGCAACTCCGGCTCAGTGTGTATTCTGCTGCCTCTCCTCATATCATTCACACCATAGCAGTTACTGGCTGCTGATGCAATCACTGATAAAGATGCAGCTGAAGTATACAGAGACTTTACTTACAGGAGCTACAGTACAGTGAGATTTTATCATACAGTACTTCATACAAACTCACTTTATTCCCAGGGGCTGATCATCACAGTGTGACCTCCAACTTCACCTGACACAGCCTACACTACACACATAGACACACACCCTTAACTAAAAGACAGGAGGTGGAGCTGGAGGTAGCAGAACTGAAGATGCTGAGATGTTCATTGGGAGTGACGGCAATGAACAGGATTACAAATGAGTTTATTAGAGGGACAGCGCATGTAGGACGTTTTGGGGACAAGAAGAGGGAGGTGTGATTGAGATGGTTTGGACATGTGTAGAGGAGGGACATGGGGTATATCAGTAGGAGATTACTGAGGATGGAGACGCCAAGAAGGAGGAAAAGAGGAAGACCAAAGAGGAGGTTTATGGATGTGGTGAGGGAAGACATGCAGGTAGTTGGTTTAAAAGAGGCAGATGTAGAGGACAGGGGGGGTATGGAGATGGATGATCCGCTGTGGCGCCCCCTAATGGGAGAAGCGGAAAGAAAAAAAAGACAGACACACACACACCCACAGTCCACACACTAAACATCACACACACACACAGCCTACACACTACACATTAGATATACTCCCAACATATCAGTACACACACACACAACACACACACTACACACAAAACACACACAAAATACACACTACAGACAGAACACTACACACAAAACACACACTAGACACACAATACACTTTGCAACACCACACACACTTCACAGAAAATATATACACACAAAAACACACGCATGCATTTTGTTTTGTTTGAACTTTTTCACAAGTTCCTATTGTTTCTCCAGCTTCTCATTTACACCCTCCTGGTACCTGACCTCGAAAACTCTACATGCACCCTGCTCTACTAGGCATCTAATGCTAATCCTCCTGAGGTACCAGTGGACCAGTGTTCCTGTCCCTTCTTTTTTGATCCACCCAATTCACCCTGACACCCCACTTCTGGATGGAGTTCTCTTCAACAGGAGACACTCCAGGCAGCTTAGGATGGTTCCAGATGAACAGTCTAAAGAGCAACTCCAGAACTTTGAGGATGGATTTGGACTGTAATTAATATAATCAGACTGCTACAATGGTTCAGGACCACAGTTTGCATGAACAGTTCTGCATTCAAGTGCCTATCACTGAACAGTTCACCTCAGTAATGATGGAAATGTAATGAATGGATATTCGGTGCCAACCACATGAGAATGGGTTTTCTTTTGAGGCTGGTTCCTTGCATGGTTTCTTCCTCATGCCATCTCAGGGAGTTTTTCCTTGCCACGGTCGCCACTGGCTCACTCATTAGGTATAAACTTAAAATGATAAGTAATACATTTATAAGACCATTTCATAGTCCATTGTTAAAAGCGCTCTAAAATTAGTGATTATCAAATGAACATAAAGAAACATAACATTTATAGAAAAAAACTTTAATGGAGTTGTTCTGTAAATGCCATAAAACTAACAAGAGTTCTGAACCTTGTACTAAGTGTGTGTGTGTGGATGAGCTGCAAGAGCCCTAATCAGCAGTACACACAGTTTACCAACAAAATGTACCACGTTTTGCTAAACGATTCCTAACGGCTAGAGACTGGAGTCTTACCTCCTAAATCTACAGTATATAGAACAACAATCTGAGTGTGTGTGTGTGTGTGTGTGTGTGTGTGTGTGTGTGTGTGTGTGTGTGTGTGTGTGAGGTTCCTGGATCAGCAGATTGCTTGTGTATAAAATACTGCACTATAAATCTGCCTACTTGAAACTCTCTGTCTGTTTTTCTTCTAAAAATCACAAATCATATTCTTTCATCTTCCTAATCAGGGAAGATCTCCACACTGCCCTGATTAAATCATGTTCAACTGGAAATGAATTTTCTCCTGCACCGTGACATTTCAGTTCCTCTTCATTATAAAATCATGTTGGATAAATGTCAATGGTGTGGTTTATTTGAAACTCTGCCTTCAGGGTTATTTGAGGAGTGAGATTCATAATGTTTTATAAAATAAATGAAAAAAAAAAATAGAAGAGCCTTTCTTTTTAAAACCACAAGAAAATGTCGAGACCGTGTGGCATGTTGAAGCAGAGCTGAGTGTTTGAACAGTAATAACCAAAAGCTGTGTACTTCGATAGACACCAGGATGCTGTTTGTTCTCTGGGCTTGACATTAATGTACACAATGTGTACATTTCCTTTAATTAAGTGAAGCTTGTATAATCAACAGTAGCATTTAGAGAACAGTAAATCCACTTATTTGGATGTTCTGGTGAAACAATAAGACACTAAAAGTGCAATTTTCAGAAGAATCCTTCTGGGTATGTATTAATAACTGACAAAGCAGCACCCACTGTGTGTCACCCCAAAGCTTTATGCTACTATACAATATGTTTTAAGCAAAAAACTAAAGCTATTATGTGGCTAAGGGCCATGGTCCTACCAAAACCATTCCAGTCCCCTGACTGAAACTCCATAAAACCTGTGGGGTGAAGTGACGAGTCCACCAGTGTGGATCTCAAAATGTGAAGAATCTGGAATATTTTTATGCAGAAATGGTCTCAGATCTCTTGAAATTGTGTATGGATTATTGTATTACTTGTTAAATGTTACACTGACGCAGCACGTCTCACAGCTTTATGGTCCTGTTTTTGATCATGAGCTTATCTACTGAAATACAGTGATAAAGAATAGACTTCACAGCATACAGTATGTCAAAAGTGAGAGGTGCAGCCATGGTGAGTCCAGCAGCAGCAGCAGAAGCACCTGACAGATTAAATACTCATTTATTCCCTGCAGGCCTCCTCAGTTCTCTCTGATTAAAAGCTGTTTCAGTTCACTTACTGCTGACCTGCTCCACCACTATAGATATCGTACAGAGCTAAAGGCTGTTCTACACTAAAACAAACACACACACACACACACACACACACACACACACACCTACAAATGATAGATAGATTAGTAGCCAAATAACTCAATTACACAGCAGAGTGCCCGGCAAGTTAATTAATTTATATGCATAACAGGGATTAAGTGAGGATTGATAAAAGGAACAGCAATGCACACACACACACACACACACACACACACACACACACACACACACACACACACACACACACACACAACATGCTTTAACTTCACCCCAAACAGTTTTAACTAAGACCAAACAGTAATAACCTTGGATCCGGATAAATAAGTTAGATATCATTATATAAATAACATGTCATTAGTGGAATAGCAACTTTCTGACTACAGCTGAAGTAAACTAAATCCAATAAGAACTAAAACAATGTGTCTAATTCACTCACATGCTCTAATGGTATACAGTAAAACCCCGTTGGACGAGCATAATTCGTTTTTTTCTTTTTTTTTCACAGCACCATCACTGATTTTCTTGGGAGACATTTTTCAAGATTTCTAGTGAAATAAAAATATAACACTAAAAAAAAGTGACGTTTTTGCTACACTGAACAACGAGAGCGACCGAGTGATACGTCATCAACTAAGTGACTGATGCGACCCTCGGCCGAAAACGGGGAACCGGCAGCGTGGGTTTGCTCATGCCTTCGAAATTTGCTTGTGAAACAGGGTAAAATTTGGCAAGCGAGGTCGCGCGTATCTCCGTTTGCTCGTACTATAGGTTGCTCGTACAACAGGGTTTTACTGTAGTAATATATCCAGTTAAAACATGATAAAAAAAAAAAACATGGCTGTAGATTTTTCTTTGGCAGCTAATGTCTGGACTATGCAACCCTGGTTGACTTAATGTGATGGATTACATTGTGCCATAAGGACAAATCAATACCATAGAAACACTGCTAAAACATGCATTCTAAAATGAGGTTTTGTTTGATGAGAGTAAGACTGGAGAAGGATACACAGACTCGAAAGTGAACCAGTTGTAACAAATCCCATTTCAGTCGGCTAATTAAAGTACACTTAAAGAGGTAAGCGGTATTTTATACAGAATTAGAATTAAGACTATTCACTATTTTAAATGCACTGCTGGAATGCACAAGCAGGCAGTAACACTAGTTGATGTGAATGCGTAAGATGTTACACAACATAGTGAGGAATATAACAAAAACAGCAATTAAACTTGGGCAATAAAGCACCTTGCATTAGAGACAATGAGATGCTTGAAAATGTCAAAACAAGCTTGAACTCATCAGTGTTAATGTCCAATTAAAAGAAAAGAGTTTTTTTTAAAGAAGACAGCCAACAACTATAAAAACAGCATGTCTACCCTACTTAGATTCACTTTTACCAAATAAATAATTCTGCCGTTAGATGATTTAAAAAGACTTTTTATTAAAACAATGGAAAGTAAGCTGCTGCCAGGACAACACAACACATCACCAAAACACAAACAAGAGATCACAGAGATCAAGTAGTGTATGTTAATCAGGATAGCTTTAAGAGACAGTACACTAGGATTGTTTATTTTCCCTAAATTCTACTGTTTTACACACAGTCATATTTCAGGTTTGAATGCATGTAATGAGATCGCTAAATATATTTTTGAGCTTCTAAATACACTGGAATTCAACTGTTTGTAACTAATGGATACTTCCACCACCATGTTTCAGAGCTAGAATAAAATCTCAAGCATTGATAAGGATATTTCTATCTCGTTATGCAGGGGTTGTGTCAGTATCAGGTTATCCAAGAACAATCATAATGGAGTTCATATGAGTTCTCACCTATCAATTTCTCTTTGCTGTCAAGTTTTCACTTATCAATGACTGTCAATGTGCCATACTGGTGTGGACATGTCAGTAACATGCAGTTAGGTGTTTGGCTTGGCAGATGAGTCCATAAACTCTCAGATAAATGAATGAAAAGACAACACAGATCCGTCACTAGATGCAGTAAAGATGAAACCCTAAAGCTCTTACGGCCTTTCAATCAAACAACCTTTTACAGAAGCATCTCTTCAGTGAAAACGGTTTTATTAAACTGTAGAGAAGAATGATATTGGAATGCATTTCCACACTTCCTACCACACTGTATTGGGAAAGGAAATGTGTAACTACATTAGATCTAATTGTCCATGTAAAGACATTTAGCATAAATATTCAATTAGCTGGATTTATTATTAAGGCAGCTGTTTGCCATTTGTTGTTTCTTAGCACAGAAACATCAACAAGAAAATCTCTGCACAGTAGCAAAAAAAGTGACCATGAACCTATAATTAGCATTTCTATCCCCAATGTTTGCCAGACAAGCCTGCACATGTGGTTTGATTAATTCCCGATCCATCTCTTGACGCGGTGTTCTGAGTGAGTGAGTGCGTCTCGACACGAGCGTGGATTAAACAGCTTATGGTGATGAGGAATTGCCTCCTCATTTCCAAGACCGGCTGCTTATTCAGCCAGACACTGACCACAGATCAAAGATAATAACAGACTTGTTTTTTTCCATAGACAGAACGGAACCCAGATTATAAAACAAAAACCCAGAGCCACTAGAAAAAAAAAGACAGTGTGGTGGCTCAGAAACCTGCTGGCTGCTGTTGTGGCTGAATTTCGGCAGACTGGGGACATCCGGCAGATTTTATTTAAATATATTCAAAATTAAAATGACTCAGATTTCATCACATACTCTTTTTTATGTTTCAACCCCATTGATCAACCAGAACTCATCAATATTAATGAGACCTTCTGCACTTCCAATTTCATCATGCTTCATCATGGCTCACTGGCTTTCTAATTAAAAGTCATAATATATTCATATTAATGCTGTTATAAAGAATGGACCTGCAACATTCTAAATGACAAAAGTTGAGTAAAATGTCAAATGGCGACCGACCAGAATGATCCCAAAGCCATCAGGAATCTCATCTGAAAGTCAGAGAAATGCTTTAAAGCAAAGATCACCTCAGAAATTATTCAAATGAAAATACAATCATAAAAAAAAACAAATAAATGAAATAATAAACAGCTATAATCTATATAATGAATAATGTGTGTTAACCCTTTGCTCGTGGAAATTGTAGTATTTTTAATAAATTACAGGAAATAAACCTGAAGATTTTCTCTACATATCTTAAAAAAATTTGCCACAATTCTTCTGGGGACTCTAACTGCTGTTAAACATTGTTTTTTATAGGTTCTGTTTTGTAGGTTTACCATTACATTATATCTTTCTTTTTACATCCTTATATTTTCCACATATCTATCTATATCCTCCATTACTGGACTGAATGACTACAGGCCTGTCGCTCTGACATCTGTCGTCATAAAGACCTTTGAAAAGCTGGTATTGGCCCATCTATTGAAGGTGACAGAACAGCTGCTGGATCCCCTACAGTTTGCATAGCAAACAAACAGATCGATGGATGACGCAGTCAACATGGGGCTAAACTACATTCTGCAACACCTTGACTGCCCAGGAACATATGCCTGGATTCTGTTTGTTGACTTTAGTTCGGCTTTCAATACAATAATTCCAGGAATTCTCCAGTCCAAACTCCTAAACCTCACTATACCCCCTGCCATCTGTCAAAAAATCATTGGTGCCCCCCTGCCCACTCTCCAGGACTTGTACCATACAAGAACCAGAAACCGGGCAGAAAAAATCATTAATGACACTTCAACCCTGGACACAACATCTTTCAGCTCCTCCCTTCTGGCAGGCGCTACAGAACTTTGTTCACCAAAACTGCCGGACACAGGAACAGTTTCTTTCCCCAAGCAATCACCCTCACTAACAACTGACCATAATTATATTCCCTGCTTCATATCTATCCGCAGTACCGCACAGAACTCTCAGTCATCACATTATCTGTATATGTTGCACACTCTATGGCTGCTATATACTGTACAAAGTTCTATAGTAAACTCTCATACCTGACACACAATACTGTCATTTGCACTACTATGCACTCTCACACTTTATGTACATTACTGAGCTGTATCCCCATTTATTACCCACACTGTCTATACTGTCTCATATTGTCTGTATTGTCTGTTTTTGTCTTGTCTTGTCTGTTTTGTCATGTATAGGTTTTATTTATGTCTGTACTTTTGAGAGTCACTAACAACTGGAACTAAATTCCTTGTGTGTGTCAACACACTTGGCCAATAAACCTGATCCTGATTCTGATTCTGATATATAAACATATGTGGATCTATGTTTTTACAAACATATGAACACTATAAACGGTTTTAACTACAGTAATGTATAAGTGTAATACAGTATCTTTCAACAGCAAAAGCAGACCAGAACAGTTTTATTTGTTTTATGTGTGTTAATAAGGCAGTGGTGTAAAGACAGTTAGGGATGTGTAGTTCAGAGCTAACTGCTCCAGCCTGAATGAGTCAGACCTCTAGAGAATGTCCCTGGGCTCGGTTCCAACCACAACTCTGCACATTACATTGTTGCTGTGCAATAACAAGGGGTCCAGGATCTACACCTGATCTAATTAATATACTCTCTCTCTCTCTCTCTCTCTCTCTCTCTCTCTCTCTCTATCTCTATATATATATATATATATATATATATATATATATATATATATATATATATATATATATATACAGTACAGACCAAAAGTTTGTACACACCTTCTCATTCAAAGAGTTTTCTTTATTTTCATGTAGAATTGTAGATTCACACTGAAGGCATCAAAACTATGTGGAATTATATATGGAATTATATACATAACAAAAAAGTGTGAAACAACTGAAAAATGTCATATTGTGCAGAATTATTGTTAAGGAAACAGTCAAAAGAAACTAAATGGTACATTAAAGAGCACAAAAAAAAAAGCACAATAAAAAGAGCATGAGAGTGGGAGCTCAGTGGTTAAGGTCGTTGGGTTACTGATTGGAAGGTCCGGGTCGAAGCCCTGATATCGCCAAGCTGCCACGATTGGGCCCTTAAACAAGGCCCTTAACCATCTGTGCTCCAGAGGCGCTGTATCATGTCTGACCCTGTGCTCTGACCCCAGCTTCCTAACAAGTTGGGATATGCGAAGAAGAAGAATTGCACTGTGCTGTAATATATATGTGACAAAGTGAGCTTCTTTAGAGACTCTTCTACACAACAGCAGCTGTCACCAATACAGAACAAACAAGATGCTATGAAGTAGTGGTGCTACACTGTCTCACACACACACACACACACACACACACACACACACACACACACACACGCTCTCGTTTTTTGTGTGTGTAAGTAAAGAGTGCTGCACTCTCGCAGCTCTCTCACTCTCAGATGATAGATCAATCAACTTTCTCTTTGATTTCATTTTTCACTTTCGGGTTCAAAATGATAGCAAACGCAAACATCCTTGCAACACAAATTTGACTTTGTGGCATCATAGTTTTTTCCCCTGCCAATCTTCACACCAAACAGTACATAGGTTTGTTCTTATTGTAGACTCAGATTCATGGTCTTGTTCTGGTGTACTGAGATGCTTTTCTGCTCACCATGGCTGTAAAGAGTGATTACTGACCAGCCCACACTCTGACCTCCGTCATAAAAAAGATCAAACTTTACTGCCTTTTTTAATAATTAGATCTTTTGATTTGACAAAAAAATGTGGTCATGAGCTAAAAAAATAGAATAATCTCTCTCATGTACGGGAGGGAAAAACTATAGCTAGGAGTAAACGCTAATTATGGTAATGGGTTAAAAGGAGACTTAAGACTAAACCTGCATTTCATAACCTGGTCTTCATGTGCATTAGCTTTAAGGTGCCCTCAGAGGTCACTTGTATATTCTCTTATGAGATGTCACTCAGCCATCTGCACCAACATAGTAAGCTCGGTCGAAACACTTGCTGATGATGATGATGTCTGTCATCTGTCTCAGATTGCTCCTGAAGCGCTCCATTAAACCTAAATCACATTTAACGTCTCCTTTAGTGGCTATTGATTTTGTCCTCAGGTACAGTTTACTTAATGTCCTGACTATCAAAACTCTACAGGGTCTGTTTAACTCAATGTAGCAGAGCCAATGAGGAAATGTTGGGGGGCTCTGGGGGTGTAATAAGGTTTCTGATTAGCATAAATCCCAGGCCTCTAAGTAATTGAGTAATGAATCATTTTCCTTGTTGCAGTCGTCTCTCTTATAAAATGCACAGAATTATTATTCATTCTGCTAAAAAAGGAAAAAACGCCTGAACTAATTGGCTTATCTTGTAAATCACATTGTAACAGGTGTAGAACAAATACCACTAACTGAACTACATTTGCCTGCTGAGTGAAACAAAATATTTGTGCAATTTTGCCATAGTGCTCTCATCATCATAATATCGAAAAAAAATCTTAAATTGAACGATCGTAACTTGGGGACCAGTTGGTAGAAGCCATACAGTATCAAGCACAGCTTGTTAAGATTTGAGGGGGAAAAAAACAAAGATCAGAGATAAATTCATCAAAATATACAACTTATCTCAAGGTTAAAACGATATTTGCAGGGGTTACGTTCTATGACCCCTCGTGAGTGACGAAAAAATCGCGAGGTTTTGAATCTCTCCTTTTGGAGATGGTGTAAATGTACTCAAGAAAAATTGTGAATTGTGTCATATTTTATTTACTACTTTAAATGAGTAAAACAATAACAGTTTTTTCTTTTGATGTAATTTATTCCGTGATAAAACTGTAAATAAATGTTACTCTGAACTTTCAAGGTCGCTAGTACCGAGGTTCCACTGTATATAGACAAACTAAACATCTAAATGCAAAATAAATATCACTTTAGCAGAGACGACTGATTTGGCAACATTCTATATCCTGATCCTAACAGCATTTAGGTGCAAACACTAATGATGTGGGATTAATGAGGCTTTACCTTTACTAACCTGAGCATAATTATAAAGCTGGCACTCTGAAGCCCAGAGGTCTGCTATGAAACATTCAGAGGGAAAACTACATGGACACATAATGACACTGACTACAACTATTTGACTTTACACTGTCTGGGTCCTATCATATTGAATAATAGGTTTAGTTTTTACATCTGCACCTGAATCATCTTTTAATTACAATGATGCTACACAATAACCCAAAGCTCACCCAAAACAATATCTGACTGATAGAAAACTGTTGTGTAACAGTGCATCATGCATTAATGTATCACTTGAGATACCAAAAAAATTATAATGTACATTATTTAAAATTGTCAATACCCTTAAATAACTAACCCCTTCAACTATTTTACAAGATCTATAAATCTCTTCCTTATAACAAATTAACCCCGTTTCCCCCTTTGCAACACCTTGTTCAACCGCCGTTGTCCCTTTGTCTCTTCCTCCACATTTTTGGGACTATTTTTAATCCAACCTAAAAGGAAAATCCCAGATAACATATCGATGTGTCTCATACAGGAGAGCTGTGACAGGACCGCTAATGACTACATGATGATCTAATTTATCAAACTCCCGATTTTCCATTCTGCTCTCATTTCCCCTCTTAGTAATGGTCCATAATGGTTCTCATCTCTCAAAGACAAAGCTTTCAAATCACTACAAAGAAAAGTACAGGTGACCAGGGTGTGGTAATGTTTTATATACAGCATGAAGAATGTGACAGCAAGAGAAAAGAAGATGATGTTGAAGAGCAATGTTTAGGCTAGAATAACACACACACACACACACACACACACACACACACACACACACACACACACACACACACAGCTCATTTCTGGGCCCATATCAGCTCCCCACCGGCGAGAAGGACTGGAAATAGATGACAGGTAGATAATATTGCCTTTTGGCCGTAAAGGTAATTATATTACTGTGTGGATGTGCCCTGAACGCCCGAGTCCCCCAGTGCTCTTATTATTTTATATCAAAACACAATGAACTTAACTGGCTAGGCTGAACAAGTATGTCAGCTTTGTGTGCCATCTGTTGTATAACAGCTGTGTCCTAATACGTTCCCATGAAGAGAGAGAGAGAGAGAGAGAGAGAGAGAGAGAGAGAGAGAGAGAGGAAAGAATCAGCTGCAATTTGACAGTAAGGATGTATCATTTCTTGTTGTGCAACTTCTTCTATACACAGAATATTAATGTTCAAGCATTTGTTGCATATGAACATTAAAAACATTCACACAAACCAAACATCTGCACCAAAATAATAACAAAATTCACCTTGACCACTAAAATTGATATGGAATTAATATATAAAAGATTATGATTTATTATGTATATTATTTATACATTGGTATTAAACATTACATTAAATGAAACATACTGATGAGCGCACATGAACAGTGAGAGGTTTGTGATATGAATATATGATTAGACGGGACTCTAGGAAACACTGCATATAAGTATGTGTATTGTGTACACAAAAAGAGAAGAAGAAAGGTGAAAAGAGAGAGATTTTCAGAGCTTTATGATTTTTTAAAACGGAAGGCTTACACTGAAATGTGAAAGTTCATTAATACCACTTTAATACCTTTTCATGGACAACTGTATTTATTATCCTGCACGGTTTCATTATTATTGACTGTGTTAATACAATAGAGGGTCTGAGAACATTGGGACTTGGTGCTGATTACTGGCACTCAACATATTCAACATGATGAGCTGCTTCCAAGGGCCACCATATTCACACAAACCAGCTCTAACAGTTTACTCCACACATCGATCTCATGCACCACCATGCACCAGCATGCTGTAACCCCCTCCCCACCCAATCTTCATCCTCCACTAACTAATTTACTGGGGAATGTTTCAACTTGAGCTCATCATTGGGAAAGTCTCCAAAGGGTCTATTAGCAAGCACACACATCTTCACCATCAGACGAAAACAAACAAAATGAACAATTATCAATATAAAACAACACACTAGGCCTCTGACACAGAAAACAGCACATGAACACTTTAAGCACGCTGGTGTGAAGTTAATGCGTCTGAACTCTGCCTGAACTTGCCTCAGTTTCATTATGCTAATTGAGATACCAATTTATGCCACAGTGAGATCAGGTGGTTAATTGGTCAATTCTTTAATTGGGGGGAGTCTCTCAGGAGTCTACCGCAGAGGCTAAATTATGATTTGACACAAAAAAATTATAACTTAAGAACATACTCTATTAAGCAGGGATTGGTTTTCATTTACTTCTGTGAACCTGCACTTAAATGCATTTCCTGAGACTGTGAATGAGGTTGTACAAAAGAGGGATTTATGACCAGCATCAGACACACCCGCCCACCCACAACACACACACACACACACACACACATTTACACAATAAAGCTAAAACTGCTATTTATGCTATGTTCTTCTTCATCTTTGTTCATGTGTGTGTGTGAATAAATTAGCCATTATTTATCACACCGGCATCGTACAGCCTCAGAAAACCAGCTATTACATATTAATTGTATTCCAGGATCCTTGATTTAGATCAATTAACACTACGATCGTAGTACAAAAAAAATCGTCACTAAGAAAAAATCATTAGCTATTGATTGAATACTCATTTATTATCTGACTACATTTTTCTGTCAGTATCATGTCAGTAAAAATACATCACATGATTATTAATATGCTAATTAAGTCACCTGTCTTGTACACAGCTTGCTCTGTAAAGAAAGAAAGAAAAAAGAAAGAAAGAAAGAAAGAAAGAAAGGTGCTTTATACTTGTCACATGTCTCTACCTGAATTACTTGAAGAAATCAAGACTTTTTACTTATGACTTTGATCTTCATTATAGCACATTGAATTTATTTCTTCACACATCTCAGTGATGTCAGAAAGCTGCTGTCAGTGCACATGGTGCACAGAGCACATGGTCAGCCATGATACAGCACACCTGGAGCACAGAGGGTTAGGGGCCTTGCTCAAGGGCCCAAAAGTGGCAAATTGGAAATACCAGGCCTTGAACTCCCGACATGCTGATCAGTAACCCAGAGCCTTAACTACTGGCAGTAGGTTCAAATTCAGTGATACATTTGGAGAAAAGAAAAACTTGCCCTGAAGAAACATCAAACACAAATGAATTAGCCCTGCAGCTCCTGTTGTTTTGCTAACAAAACATCTGACTTACAATAAATTAATCAAAATCACAAAAACTGAAGTGTTAACAAAACAAGAATAAAGACTGCAGCAAATAACCATAAATATCCTACTCTTCTCTTCTATTAGATTTTTTCCCTCTAAGCCTGGAAGCGTGAACAATGAGAAGCACAAAGCTGATAATTGAATATTGATTGTCATTAATCACTTGAGCGACATGGACAAATTTCAGGGTGTGCCTTGTCAGATTTTGGCCGGATGTACTGGACATGTATGCTACACAAGGTCGTATTCAGTGCTAGCACAGTATGCTAAGTATTAAATCATTTGCACTTGTCATTGTGATAAATAGATTTGTGCTCAGGGTCAGGGACAGAGCGCAAAGCCGATGTGATGTACAGTGTGTGAGAGAGCAGACTGAAGTTCACTGCAGATTAGGGCATTTAGTTTAACTGTGTTCAGCTCAGTGAAATGGAAACCCTGCTAAGAGAATATACAGTATTGCAGTATATACAGATTCAGACCAAGAGTCTAACACAGTAAATTATCTGATGTTCATTATATTATTAAAAATCACAACAGTTTTTAGAATTTATTTTTAATTTTTTCGTTTGTTCATAAATACATCTTTTCAATTACCGTATTTTTCGGACTACAAGCCGCTACTTTTTTCCCACGTTTTGAACCCCGCGGTTTAAACAACGAAGCAGCTTATTTATGAATTCCTGGGTTTCTCCCGGTTTCACAAACTTCAAGCCAAAAAACTGAACCCCATAACATTAGACCAATGAAATTTCCGAACAGAAACGAAAAAACACACCTCACCTGTGTTCTGAGCTGCATGGCTTCGGGTTAAAAAACGTTTTTTTTTAAACGCACGACGATGCCAAAAGATAAACTTTCGAGAGAAATAGTTGTGAAAGGAAGGAGGAAGACAGTGAACAATGACTTTCTTGGTCGGCTACTGTTTAGATACAAGCCGTTGTAGCGCGTTGAGTCTGGGTGAAGGGAGAGCTCGCTAACTCCAGTTGCAACAGAAATCATATAAGCGCAGACAGGTTTCCAAAACTCGTGCTTTTTTATTTTTCTTGGCAACAGCGTTACGAGTTAGTCAAAGAAACTTAGAAATGAGCATCAGAAAATAATAAGGACATATTCCTCGGTCTTGCACACATGCAGAAATAGCGGAAAAATGCGGCGGCAGGCTATTCCCAAAATACCGCTCTGCTCTTAAAGGAGCCACAACATATTTCACCTGTGTAACAGACACTGTCTTTCATTAAAGCCTGTGTAAAGTTCATTAATTTCAGTGGCTTATTTATGTTCAAAATAAAAATCTTTGTCAAATTCAGTGGGTGCGGCTTATACAAAGGTGCGCCTCATAGTCCGGAAATTACGGTAAATTCTTATGCATTTCTTACATGCAGAATTATAAGCATACCATTATAAAACATTGTGTACATAAAATTGAAATCAAAGTAGAGACTGGGAGCATATTGAATACCAAAAACTAAAGTCCCTTAGTATTAATTTCCCTGTATTTACTTACATGTGACTGATTTCTTTGTTGTTTACAGGGTTTGGGGCATTGAGGTTTGAGATTTGTGTACATATTTAAAGTCGTTTGTACATCAGGCTTGAGAAAATTACTGTGTTTAGAAAGAATAAAAGAATCTCTAGAGTATCTGCAGGACACAGCCATTAACATTAAATGATAGCAGCCCATTTTGGGTCCTGAAATAAGGCATTAACCAAAAGAAAAATACAACAACAAAGCTTCAATACATTTTACAATTTCAAAAGATGACTCCTGACAGGGAGAGAACGATATATTACTAAGAATAGCATTACATCATTATCACCATTATCACCATTACCACCATCATCATCATAATCAGGTGTGCTTTGCAGGACTCAGTTAAAGCTGAAGGCCAGATGTAGCATGAAGTACGCTGTGTGTTTCTGCGCCTACGCTGAATCTGCTGATTGCTTTCTTCTTCATTAACTTTCATGTTTATTGTGTATTTAACAAATAAATGATGATGCTGTTTCATATCTCTGCAAGGGTGAACTTCTATTAGTGCAATAATGGCTGTTATTTACAGAGCAGATACTAATGGCCTGAGCACATCCTTCGGTTTTATTAACATAAGTAGGTCAGTCAGAAACACATTTATCACCACAGGCCTCTCTCAGTGTCCTCAAGGGCACGTAGAGAGAGAGAGAGAGAGAGAGAGAGAGAGAGAGAGAGAGAGAGAGAGAGAGAGAGAGAGAGAAAAGGCTTATACACATCATTAATGGAAAAGCCGATAATGGTGAGCAGGAGCTTTAGTTAAAGACTTCAAACCATTTTAGATGCTGCTTTAAATGCACTCATGGTTCCAAATGATTCAGGGATTTTGTTGAAGGTGTAAAGCATTGTCTATTTCAAATGTCTGAATAAAAAGCTGAAGGTGTTCGTGAATGAAACTCATGAATTAAAATTGGAAAAAGAAATGGCATGATTCCAGGCAGCAATAACAGTTCTCCATTCCCTCGATCTCAAGTCTGATCGGAGTAAAACCTTTACAACCTACGTTACATTACAGCGTATATGTGGGTGGGAAGAGAGAAAGAGAGGGAAAAAAAACATTTCCTGAGAATGTTAGCTCTGGTAAACTCAGGAGAGCACACACACACACACACACACACACACACACACACAGTACACAAGCACACAGAGGAAACTGACATTCTTCCCCTGCCTTAGTGCTAATTACATTTTCAAATGATGGCGAGTGCTCCATATGGCAAGGAAGTATTCTGCATAAGTGTGTGTGTGTGTGTGTGTGTGTGTGTGTGTGTGTGTGTGTGTGTGTGTGTGTGTGTGTATGTGTGTGTAACTCTGGTAGGAACAAGGGGCTAAACAGTCTGTAATTGTTTTTAAAATCAATATTGTGACAGAAGATGAGAACGCTGCAATGTCAAATCCCTTGTTGTCAGATCCGATAACACCTGAATCTCTAAACAGCTCTCTCTCTCTCTCTCTCTCTCTCTCCTCTCTCTCTCTCTCTCTCTCTCAAGAGTAAGGAGTGAATGTATAGAGATGCTTTTGAGTACACCGAAATGGCTTACGCTTCTATGGGACTTCTGTGACAGTTATTTTACAATGTGAAAAAGGTTTACCAAATATTATAGTTGGTTTTATCTCTCCAAAAGAAATTCATATGAAAAACCAAAGCAGTGTAATTATATACTGTCAACTCCTTTACTAAGAAAGTACAGACATTTTAGATACATTTTTTTATAGCTTTACATCTTACAGTGGTATTAGTTTCATCATATCAGGTTATGGTGGTGATGTCAATTTAAGTCTTCATTACAAACGATGAACACACAAGAATCTGTCCATCCCCATCTGCAGCTGTAGAGCACCTCATTGCTGGAGGGCCATGAAACTGCAAGTCAGCTGTGCACAAAGTTCATTTCATTCCAGCTTATGCTGCTAGTTTTTTACTTGTACTTTTTTTACTGACACTTAAAGAAATATGGATCAACTCAGAGCTACACACTTTCTACAGCTCTCTTTCTCCCAAACCTCTACATCTGAAGTGTAAAAAAAACCAGGAATGGGTAGGAGAAGATCTGATAATCACCTCCTTATGGACATACCATCCTTTTTCTTAAAGTCTCTTCAATTAAACTTTACATCATTTATGTTTGGAAACACGTCCCCCTGGTAACTTCACATGTTCAACTGCCTGCTTGAAAACTTTACTTTCCAAAACAACAGCATGGTTTTACTTCCTTTGACCGCAAAAACCTGCAGCCACCAACCCACCAAAAACATTCACCAAATTCAATAGAAGAACTTCACCAAATGAAACCTCATTGTACTTCTTATATATCAGATCAATTATTCAAGCAATCCTTTCTTCAACTGGTCCTAAACAAATGACCTCCTATCAACATCGTTACCTTCAGAACAAATGTTAAAACCTGTCCACATCTTCATTTTATTCTACTGTCACCTCATCCTATGTTCCTTTATTGCCTTTTTCCACATCCTACCAGCAGACACCAGGGCTTAATACGTCCATACAGCACTCTACACATCTGGATTATTAAGCCTACTCACCATAAAGCCAGCTCTGCCAACACCTTTAAACCAGTTGTTTAATGGTCACAGGGCTAAAAAACTGTCCCGCTTGCTTTACCCAACACCATGTCCACTTCTCCAGAAAACCTCTTGTCTTTATATAAGCTATTATCATGCTCTGGCTCTTTCCGTCGATTAGTCTGCTTAAGTAACACTTCTTACTTAAAACACAATCGACAGCATTTATATAGTTAATTACAGACTTTTATCAGTTTTTACTTTCTGACGCAGGACTCTGCTATAGAGTACATTTCTTAGACAACTATCTTCATACCTCTAACTACATAGCCTCCTTGATGCCAGTGTACCCAGTCTAGCCAGCATAAGGCAATTCATTTTTATCAAATAGATTCCTTCAGGTCACTAAGGCTTTGCATACAAGCCTGAGACAGATTAAAGTCCTCTCTGCTTATTCTCCCGTGCTCTAACCAGGTCATGATTATTTTTTATCACAAAAATTCTACATTTCAGTTGACTTGCTTTGCATGAGTTAATACTACTGGCACAGAGAGACAATGTCTTCTACTTGGAACAAACAGTGGATAATATGTGGCTTTTATTTCTTGAAGTCACAGTGAGATGTGAGGAGTTAAACCATTACAACAAGAAGGTCAAAAACATGTGCAGATTTTGACCTGATGACCTGCTGGGCCCGATGATGATGTATCACCTTACCCACTGAGCTCACCGTCGGTCCATTTGCCTCTTACTGCTTTCTTTTACTCTCGTTCCTCCCACACTTCACCTTCTTCATCATCCTCTATTTGGTACGCCGCAGTCAAAAACGGAAACTCCACCTGAGCCCAAGGTCACATTCACAAACACCCACCTAGAATTGCTCCTCTTTTCTTCCCTGATCCATTAATAATAAGGGAGAAAACCACAATTTCCTTTGCCTGGACACGGACATCCTACGCAACATAAATCTCCTTTAACTATAAGCTGGAAACACTAGTGAATACAAGAGATGGCTCAATTTTCTTCTGATGCTTATTATATTGCATTAAAGTCAAACTCTAGACAACAAACCAGAACTCCTGCTGACTCATGAAGACCAGATTCAATTAATAATTCTAAATATAATAATAATAAGAGTCATAATAAGAAGAGTCATATGACTCTTTATTGCCACTTCAACTAAGAAATGTATAGAAGAGAGAGATCAGACAAAATAATTACTAAACCCATCAGACATTCGTGAGATTTATGAGTTTATTTATAAATAATGTTTAGAAAAAGGACAGACTCGATGATGGCTGATCAGACCTGCCACAGGAACTGCTCATGCAGTTCTACTCAGCCATCATGGAGTCTGTCCTGTGCACTTCAATAACCGTCTGGTTTGGGCTCAGCTACAAAATCAATCATCAGAAGACTACAGAGGAAGGTTTGGACGGCTGAAAGGATTATTGATGCTCTCTCCTGCCTACCCTTCAAGAACTGTATACATCCAGAGTGAGAAAAAGGGTTCGGAAAATCTCTCAAGATCCCTCACATCCAAGCAATCTACTTTTTGAACTTTTGTCGTCTGGCCAACGCAACAGAGCACAAGAAACGTCACAAGACACGTTTCTTCCCACAGGCAATCCATGAACACTTAAATACTCTTCCCATTGTGCAATAAAAATAGGTGCAATACCACTTTTTATTTATTTTTGTATTTTTCCATACAAATGTGTAATACTACTTTATTTATTTACATTTTTTATAAAGAATGTGCAACTGGAATCTTGTGTGTGCGTGTGTGTGTGTGTGTGTGTGTGTGTGTGTGTGTGTGTGTGTGTGTGTGAGACACAAGATCAACACAAACAATGCACTTTAATATTATAAGAATTAATTTCTGAAGTGCCAGTTCAGGCATTTGCCTAGTGCCTGGAGTTTGGGGGCGTGGCCTCCATAACCCTAACAACACTACTTCACCAATCAAGATGGGCAGCGTAAGACTAAGCTCTTTGTCCATTGGAAATAAAATAACTGTCACTCAACTGTAGTGGAACCAGTCAATATCACAGTTTAAATGTGGGTCCCCAACCTCTGAATGCATGAAGAGACTTTGTACAGTGAGGCACAAAATCCAACTTTCCTGTATACTGAGATGACGAATGGATTTCTTGGGGGGCCGCTAAGCTAAAAGATAAACAGGCAGACTGTAGCTATGTGTCATTGTGTATTTTTGATTATAATAATAAATAAATAAATAATGTGTAATAAATGGAGCCTTATTCCTGTTGACTTTAGTTAAAGTCTCATTAATATGAGTCAATTTATAATAATAAGTCAATTTATCGAAGTACTGATTTTTATTTATTTTGAAAGGTAGAGGGAAAAAGACTGGGGACCTCCAACATAGATTTTGGCCTCCAAATGTCTAGAACCGGTTCTGAGTCAATGTGTTAGGTTATCACTGCTAATTTCAAAGTAAAAACGAATGTGTTGGAAATAACTTCGTTATTTCAGCATGATGCCAGACGTAAGTACAATCTGTAGAACATACCACTATATGTTACAGCAAAAAGAAAGAGAAAGAAACAAAGCTTGTTCTTTTCTCAACAAGGATTTAATTCAATATTTCGACTCCGGTTCCAGACGGTGTTTGATCAAGTGCAATGTCTTTAATGGATATTTAACCTCATAAAAAAAAATAAATGATGTATCGTGTCATATTACAATAATTGAGGAAATAGTACTAAACCATTTTTAAATGCAAAAATGAATTCTGACCAGGAATAACCTACTTTAAATCTCATAAAATTCAAGGCTATCTTTGTGGACATTATTCAGACAAAAGAAGAAATGCTCTAAGATTATGTAAGTAAGCACTATCTTTAAATAGTGGTGTAAAAATGCACATTAGGAAGGTGTTTATTTTCACACGTGCACTCACAGCTAGTCGAGCAGTAAGAGACCATGTGTCACTGTACAGTGTCTGATTGTACAATTTCCCCAGTGATAATATCGCCTGCAGAAATAGAGCCAAGGCTATAGCATTATCCCTGAGAAAGGTCGCTCATTCATCTTTTTCTAACTATGTAGCGCCGGCTATAGGAGCATGACAGCACACAGCTTATAGATCATATGTATCTAGTCTTCACGATATTTGGCTCATCTCAGCTCCTGTCAAGGCCCAGATACTACCACTGTCATGAGAGTAGTTAAGTTTATAGAACGTATTTTATAGGCTGAAGGATTAAACTTTATAGTTTTATTTACAAAAAACTAGAGGAACGTGCCGCTGGAGTTCATTCACTACAAAGTTGAAAAACCATGTCTTTATGGATCTCAGGTTTTAGATCTTTAGTTTCAACAAAGAGAATCCAATGGAGACATTATTTAAAATTCAGCTTTCCCAATTTTCTGACAACCGTTTATGGTTTAAGAACTATCTGTCAGTTTGGGGGTCTGGTGTCCATATACTTTTGGCATATTATTGTAAGCTAATTGGACATGCTGATTATTTGGTGCACCAAATAACCTGCATGTCCGAGTAAAAAGGATCCAGAGCAGGTCCAAAGAGAGGGCGGTAGCTCAGTGGCTAAGGAAGGTCGAGGGGTTCAAGCCCCAGTATTGCCAACTGCCCCTCTTGGGCCCTCAAGCAAGGCCCTTAAACCTCTGTACTAAAGGGGGCTGTTACTCTGTGACTCTATGCTCTGACCCTAGCTTCCTAACATCTTTAGGATATTGTTAGAAAGAATTGCTGTAAAGTTTCCTTTCCTTTTACATCCCAGATTTATTCATAAAACTTTATTTTCACATGAATAATAAACCATTGACAAAACCAATGTACTTAATGGATAAACTGAATAAAAGCACACAGTATTCAAACAAATCTGATCAAAAAGAGAATTTACAGTGAGAGCAACCATTATGAGGGAATCGGTTTTCCAAATTATCCCTCAAATGGATGTGAACTTTGACTCATATCTGCAATAATGAAAATATAGATGCTTAGAAGTGTATAATAAAATGAAAATCTCAAACAGAAGGATTTTTTAGATAGAGAGAGACAGAGAAATAAGAAAGTGAGTTATGGGGTTTGAGAAAAAGTGTTCTTGGAGGAGTAGTGCTGATTTGTAACTGCTGGACCCTTATCAGATGAGGGTCACATCACCTTTCAACAGAGCACTGTAGGTAATGCTACACACACACACACACACACACACACACACAGCAGGGCAATGTCATGGATGATGGGAGGCTGGTAATGAGAAAGTACAATTCAGTCACACAGCAAGAGAGGAGCACACAGGGCATTGTAGGTATTTGTACCAGCATTGCCAACATTAGTAACATACCTGAACACCACATGCCTCCAAGTCCCCTTGTTAATATATACATATATATATATATATATATATATATATATATATATATATATATATATATATATATATATATATATATATATATATATATATATATATATATATATATATATATATATATATATATATATACACAATATTTGTTTCGGTCTTTATTATATGCAGGAATTTTGAAAAAAATACAAAAAAAAAAAAAAAAAAAAAAAATATATGGTCCTTCTGGTTACTTTTAATACCTCGGTCCATTCATTAGCAAGAACGTCTGTACATTTACTCACAGAGAAATGAAATTTACACAGAGGGTTTGTACATTTACTCAGGTGCAGGAACAGTGGACTTCATCCACTACTGATCAGTTCTTGGAATAAATATCCCACAACACCATTTTACCATTGGGTAAAATTGGTTAAATATTGTATATCTTCACCCGGTTCCCTGGTGGTCTAGTGGTCAGGATGCGGCGCTCTCACCGCTCCGGCCCGGGTTCTATCCCCGGTCAGGGAACCGATCCCAGCCATTAGGGTTGCACAAGCTAGTGCACTCTTAGCGCCGGTCCCACGCCCGGATAAATGGGGAGGGTTGTGTTAGAAAGGACATCCAGCGTAAAAACGTGCCAAATCAAACATGCGGATCATGTTTACGGATGATCCGCTGTGGCGCCCCCTAATGGGAAAAGCTGAAAGAAAGTACTGTATGTCTTCACCCATCTATTCAAACCTGCTTATTAACATCGCTTCCTGTGAACACTTCTGAAGCAACAATTCTCACAAACATCATCACCACAATCTCACACGTGGTTTCACACAACAGGAGTAAAAAAAAAAAAAAAGCTGATAGATAGATAGATAGATAGATAGATAGATAGATAGATAGATAGATAGATAGATAGATAGATAGATAGATAGATAGATAGATAGATAGATAGATGGATGGATATTGTGCAACCTGACATTTGCAATTATATACAGTTATAATTATCCAGAAATGATACAGAAGGACAGTAGATGAATCTGATAATTCAGGATGTACATTACAGAGTGGAGCAGAACAGCATTCGGATTAAGGGCAGTGTAGAGTAGAGTTCAATAGGGTGATGTTAGAAGAAAAAAAGCTGGACCTGAACCTGCTAGTTCGGGTGCAAATGTTCCTGTATCTCCTGTGGGATAGAAGGCGGTTGAACAGTTTGTGACTGGGATGTGAGGAGTCCTTGATAATGATGATGATGATGATGATGTGTGCTCTGAACAGACATCTGCTGTGGTGAAGGTACTGCAGGTCAAGTGTCAGTGATGCGTTGAGCGTTTTTGAACACCCGTTGCAGGGCTTTCGGTTCACACACAGGGGAGATGTCATACCACACTGTGATGGAGATTCTGTAGTAAGGATTCTTTTAATTATTTTGGGAATTATTTTAATAAGATTTAATACTAAGATTGAAATTTTCAGGGTTTTTTTAATTGTTAATGAAAGATTCAGCATCTTGAACTTAAACAACATGTACTGTATATCCGTGGTTGAAGTTAATCACTGCTATAAAAGGTCCATGGACATGTCATTGTGTTGTGTAAGCTCTCAGTGACTGTTCGCGAGAAGATAATGGAGATAACACTTGCTCAATCTACCCACAAGTACAACACTAAAAATAAATAATTAAATCAAAAAGAGATTGAACACTTAGTTTCTTATGTCTAATCTTTTTTTAATAATGAGAAAGTGCAATCTCAGCAGTCCAGACATGTGTGTGTGTGTGTGTGTGTGTGTGTGTGTGTGTGTGTGTGTGTGTGTCATTCTCAACAGCGACTGACTTCTCTTTAGTTGATTACATGAATCCATTCACAAACAAAATGTATCACCAAATCATTCAGTGCCTGCATGCAGCCCAATTATCCTTCCTGGCAGAAAAAATGGAAAAGAGGAACCGCAGCTGTGTGTACGCAAACAAGACAGACTAACAGCACTGATTAGCATGTTTGTCCTACCCTATTAGCAAAAAGCTAAACTTGGAGGTGGATCTTGGACACATTTCCATAAAGAGCTGCAACTCGAAATTCTGACAGCTATAATGTACACATTCACAATAACCAGAACACAAGATATAAAAAAATATACAGAATTTCTTATGCAATGATCACGAAAGTCACAGCAGGAGAGATGTTGTCATCACAGAGTTACATTACACACGCTCACACACAGCGTATCTTAATTAATATTCATTA
Source organism: Silurus meridionalis (assembly GCF_014805685.1). Lineage (NCBI taxonomy): Eukaryota > Metazoa > Chordata > Actinopteri > Siluriformes > Siluridae > Silurus > Silurus meridionalis. The sequence continues at coordinate 24,330,909 of NC_060901.1, forward strand.
CATCTCGGTCTGATTTAATTATATTCCCTCACCATGACAGAGCAATTGCACATTTCCTGTCCTCGCATCTCAAAATGGCTGTGAGCACCCTGATACATCAAGGACACACTTCAGCTACAGGCAGCATGCCATGAGAACAGGTGTTAGACTTCTTCATTTTACAGGAAAGGTCTGACACACCTCACGACACCCCGACACTGAAGTCTGCTACGTACCTGAAAGGGAGAAGTTATGCACTGCATCTGTCTTTCATGTAGAAGGATATTTTTAAAGGGACTGAACAGTGACGGATGTTTCCATAATGAAGCCAACTTCTATTAAAGACCACTCGTCTATCAAAAAGTATCCACAGTTCACAGAATACAACAGTAACAAGGGTGATTATAAAGTCATAAAGTAAAAGGTACCTGTCCTCAGGTTCAGCAGTGTTCTGGGAAGTGCAGAAGTCTGTAGCAAATTCATAGCATGAATAAAATGAATTTTAAAAAATGCACACAAGTTTGCATAATTTACTTCAAAGAATATTTAAAATTGAGTTCTTTTTTAACCACTTATGAGGTGATTTTCCCACAAGAGCAATAGCTGAAACATTCCTAATACAAAAATGCAATATTTTCTAAATACAACAAAGCAAAATGATGCACAAAATAAAAAAAAATTATAGATTTTTAATGGCAAGTTTGTTAAACATGCCATTTTTATTAGTTGTTTGTTTTTTTATATTACTTTAAAGATATAAATCTGTCAATCAGACACTACGGGCGAACCTTTTTTGTGTTTTGGATGAAATTACAATATCCGTGTCATGTACTGGGATTGATTTTGTATTTCTTCTCTCCATTGAATGCCTCCCTTTGGGAATCTATATCACCAGATATCACTAGAATACTGTTTTAAAAGATTCGATTCCAGCTTTAAAAAAAGGAGACAAAGAATTGTGCTTGTATTACATTTAAAGTGCAAGAATGAGAAATACAACATGGCAGAATCAGGCAATTCTTAACCATAAAAATAAAATTGGTAAAAATGTTTTAACTCATTAAGCCATTCTGAGTTCAGAAAAACGTGTTTAAATTGGCATTTTCTAGTCCAGCGTGTGCTCTCATAGAGGTGAGATCAGCTTTTAGCGGATGGGAGATCTTGTATTAGTGCATAGGCATGTCATAAAAAAGTGGGAGGTGTGTGCCAAGTGGTCGAGGTTCTGCTGTTAGTGCCTACACTTAAAGTACAGGATCTCATTATAACGAATATTCGGAGAAACGTAATGCAACGGCGCGGGTCACATCCTGTTCATTTATATAAAACTAAATCGCCCGGGTTTTTTTGACAGAATTCCCGCATGGAATCCTTCGATTTCTGTTTTTTTTAAGCCGAATCTTCAAACTTGTTCATCTCATCCCTGTGTACCAGCGTGAGCATGCAGCCATGTTGCCATGGCAACTGCTCCTTTCTAGTTCATCTGACCCTCCTCTTTCTGCAAACTGAACAGAATTTTCACCTTTATTATCATCATGCTCGCTCAACATCACAGAACTAAGGAGTTCAAAGTATTTTACACACACACACACACACACACACACACACACACACACACACACACCAAGTACACCAATTATACCCTTATCATGCTGGCCCATTTTTTTCATATAGCTTAGTGAGGTTTGCATACAAGCCACATTGGAAACCTTCTCATAAATCAGTCAATAAACACAGCAGGAAAAGAAATAGAGAATTTCAGCATTAATCAGACAGAGATGAACCTGGAAAATGGAATGAAACAGCCTCATCCCTTCATTTTCACACCAATCATTAAATACACTTAAATTTAACTACAAGCACAACATTGACGTGTATGTGTGTGTGTGTGTGTGTGTGTGTAACAGCATGCTCCCCTGACATTATGGCTAATATAAGGCCAAAAAAAGCAGCATCACCTTAAAAGCAACCCACATCCATGTGTACTTGTGTGTATACTTGTGTGTGTGTGTGTGTGTGTGTGTGTGTGTGTGTGTATGTCTTCTGTCAATCACATCACAGCAAAACGAACCAATCACACGGTGACTCTGAGCTCATGTATGTGGAAGAGGGTAGAATGCTTTCTTCCGTGTGTGTTATGCTGCTGGCAAAAATGTAATAGAGGTTTTTGATTAGGTTTAGATTTATATTTGTGTGTATGTGTGTGTGTGTGTGTGTGTGTGTGTGTGTAATCCTATCTGTAAAATATTTTTATAGATAACGAAATCATTTGTTTGTAAATGAGCAAATGTTATATGGACAATTGTTACACCACTTAAAGAAAACACTGAAGTGTGGATCAGTAAAATCTGCATTAAACCCTGCTTTAATACTCAGTGTGATGTGTCTGATAGTATTTTGGAAAATATGAAGTATTTACAGTAGATCTCTGAATGTTAATAAAGGGAGAGAAGATCGTAATAAACTCTTATTTCTCAACTGCAGTTTATTACACAAATATAAGGTCACATTTACAAAAATAGGGCACGTAAAATCATTTTTAACTAAAAAGCCATTTTCTGTGAGTCATTACATGAACAATCTTTCAATACTCTTTCTCTTGCTGTAGAGGTCAGTACTGAATCCTAAAACCAAGCCTAACACTGACTACACCAAACACTGACTACACCAAACACTGACTACACCAAACACTGACTACACCAAACACTGACCACACCAAACACTGACTACACCAAACACTGACTACACCAAACACTGACTACACCAAACACAAATAAATGTTTTTATGCTTTCAGTTTGAGGGGGAAAAGTGTGTGTACATGCTGGAATCCAGTAAATCTTCTTAAATCATTCCTCTATCTGTGATCATCCCTTAAAGATATCCCTTCTATACAGTTCTCTCTCTCTCTCTCTCTCTCTCTCTCTCTCTAACAGACACACACAAAGATGTGATGATTCATTTTAATCACTTGGCTTGAAATCGGATTTTGACAGAAAAGCCACTGCCATTATGTGTGCGTGTGTGTGTGTGTGTGTGTGTGTGTGTGTGTGTATACTCAATATATTGTATATTTGAGTATCAAAAACACTGATAAATCTTCCTGTATTTGGGTGACTGACCTCAGATTAGTATTTTCTGTGTACGTGTTTCAGTCTAATCTCGTGTACACATCATGTACGCATAATATACACGGTACTGATCTGATTGGATGGCAAAAGAAAAAAAGGGTGGGTTCAGATATTGGAGTTAAAAACTACTGGATATCAGATCATATCAAACGTGGAAAAGAGTGAGATTAGATTAGAAAAAGGCGTATTTTGAAACTAAAAGTTTATCAATAGTTTTTGATGTAGTGTTTTAGTTCAAGCATGTCATCAGATAAATATCGGATTTGGGCTGATACGCTGAAGGTTATGGTCTCGGTATTGATATATACAGGGTGGGCCATGGAAAAGTAGCCCAACTCTAATGCCGGCGCCACCACTTTATTACCACTTTATTACTTTTTACACTTAATCAGTGTAAAGCTGCTTCTAGACAATGTTTATTGATAAATTGATTTTAGACAATGTTCATTGATAAAAGCGCTATACAAATAACAAATAAAAATTAATTGAATTACACTTGTTTGTTCATCTTGTCATACTGTCACCGAAGGAAGGCTACTTTTTCATGACCCACCCTGTAAACCCACCCCTTGTCTTTCAGAAATCAAAGTTTCTTGATTTATATTTGCAATAGATAATATTTTTAGATTTTTTTTATTGACATTTTTGGGTACACACTGGAGACAATATTAGGTAGTTAGTTAGTAAGTTAATTAGTTGTGTAGATATTATAGTTACTAAAATACTCAAATGCATTACAGTATTAAAACAGATCCTTTAAGCAGCTACATTCTAATGTCCAAATTGCTTTTTCTGAAAAGAATTTCTTTTAATGATAATAGAGAATATTATTATATTAATGATAATATATACACACTGCAGATTAGAAATGCATAAACACAACAGTAACCTGTTTTTTTTTTTTTTTTTACTATATTTACTTTTGTTCAGGATGTATAAGTGTTCAGTCCAAATAATTGTTGTATTCCAATTTATTTATATTTCTAATATATAGAAAAAAAGTGTCTGTGGTTTCCAGACTTCAAGCAGTTACATTAATTTATGACATTATTTATGATATAATTAATTAAGATTCCTTCAAAAATGAGTTGGGAAATATACAAAATGTTTACATCATGTAACAGTAAATAACAATATACATTCAAACTGATTATTTTAATGTATATGCGAATATACTGAGATTTACTAAATTCACCAAATCACCAAACAGTATTTTATACATTTCCAGTACATGCAATTAAATGAAGAAAAAAAAATAATAATAATTTGTCTTTCGCTTTAACATGCACTGTGTTACTTGTATATACATCATCAGGAGACTCATAAAAATTGCTTTAAACACTGATTATGATTTTATGGGAAGGTTTAGAACCTGGAATGGCAGTATAACTCCTCCTTACTGTCTGAATAAATTACAGCTTTTGTTTATTCCTAGTTAATTAACAGGGCTACTGAGGTGTGTGGTGTGCATTCAGCTGTAACACTATAATAAAGAATCCACAGACAAATGATGTGTGCAGAATGTAGACAGCCACTGCAATTCTTTTTATTATTCTTAATACGCATATTATTATGTAGTGTTAAATGCATGCACATATTTTACCAGTGTGTGTGTGTGTGTGTGTGTGTGTGTGTGTATATATATATATATATATATATATATATATATATATATATATATATATATATATATATATATATTGACTGGCACACACTCACATACACAAACAGTTCTGTCACTTTATAGAACTCATTAAAGCAATCACCACCGCCATTATAAGATATCAATCTGATTTGGATCAGTCTCACAGAGTTCCCACTTGAAACCAGTGTTGCTGTTTACACAAAATTAATTTTGAAAAGGAAAAAAAAAAAGAAGAAATCTGTCTGAAAGACCAACAGAGCATCTAGAAAGTTTTCATAGCACTTCCACATTTTATGTTACAGCTTCATTCCAAAATGGATTCATCATTTTCCTCAAAATTCTACAAATACTCCATTGTGACATTGTTTTTACAAGATTTTTCAGGAAAATTATGAATTCAATCCATTCTGGAATAAAGCTGTAACATACTGTAAATACGTTCTGGATGCACTTTATTTAAGACTTGTATTTGACTGTATTCGAATGTAGTTAATGTTAATTACACAAGCAGAAGCTACACTCAAATGGTAACTTATTTGAGGAAGCTATGTAGAGAACTTCAGTCGATATAATGAACACATGAGTGTTGTCATCTATAGACTAGAATCATTCTTTAGCTTATTCAGTCAATCACGTGTCATCAGCATAAAAAGCATCAGAATAGGAAGAGAATGTGATCTCACTCTGATCTGGCATGGCTGAGTGCACCAGACGGGCTGGTTTGAGTATTCCAGAAACCGCTGATCTGGGATTTCCATACATCCCTCTCACACAACACTCAAGTTTACACAGAAGTCCTGCAGGTGATAAGAAATATCAGAGGAGAATGAAATCACACAAATAATAAATCTTTACCACTATGGTGAGCAGGAAAGCATCTCACAACACACAACGCTCGTTTGGTGGAAAGGCGACAACAGTAAAAGATTGCTTTGAGTTCCACCACTTTTGGCCGAGGTGCACCCAGTCAAATATTCAACACATTTTCTGTTATCTTATTAGCATCTTGACAATTAGAATTTCTAATCAGTTTCAATCATATTATGGCATTCATTTCATTTCATATCCAATTTACAATAGCACATAACAAAGCAGGTGACTTGAACATGAGCGAGTTTGAGTCATGTCACATGTTAGCTAATGAGTAACTTTCATCACACAATGATGACAAAATTATCACAGGAAATCTGGTCTTTAGAGCACAATCACAACTCACCCCTAATGGGGCTCCAAAACACACTTTGCCTCGAAACGTAATCGTTAGTAAGTAATAGATATGTCAAGTCAAGTTTATTTCTATAGCGCTTTTCACAACAGACATTGTCTCAAAGCAGCTTTACAGAAATCAACAGTGAAGGTGAATGGTGTGTGTTTATCCCTGATGAGCAGCCGTGGCGACTGTGGCAAGGAAAAACTCCCTTAGATGTAATGAGGAAGAAACCTTGAGAGGAACCAGACTCAAAAGGGAAACCCATCCTCATTTGGGTGACATCAAGAGTGTGATTATAAATCTTTCAACAGTACAAAACACTGGAGAGTGAGAACTAACATGAGTACTGGAGTGTAAGATTATAAGTAAATGTTCTTTCTACAGTCTTTGGTATAAAAGTAGGAGCTACTGAGCTCAACATTTGTGATCATCACAGATCCAGCATCAGCTTCTCCATGCCAGAGCCTTTAAACACTCCCGGAGGTCGAATGTCAAAACTCCACACATGTAGTGGGATCCAATTGGCACTGGTACGTCTCTAGATGGTTCCGGATGTTTGCGAGTTCGCCATCTACTTCTTTAAAGTCCATAATCTTCATGAGGTGGGACGTGACTGGAGCTGGCCATATGATGACTCGTTACACTATTAAGACAATGTACTTTATCCTGCCTTAACACAATCTTATAGAGCACATAATAATGTCTGTTTCTGCCAGTCGGGTAAATAGAAATAAGTTGGTGTCTGGAACAGAAAGGCAGGAATCTGCATAAGGTTGAATATACAGAGCATATATTGTAAATGTTAAATACAAATTAATTATGCCACTGTTGTAAAATAAATCGAACCATGCCAAAATCTGTGACATAGATTCCTTAAAATAACATAAAGAAATGTAGGGTGAGCTAAATTGTTTAACCCACATTATTCTTTTCTTCCTGCAAGGCAAATCCCAGGGTTATAATAACACGCTCGTTCTAACACGTGATCGCTGGTATAAAATTGTCACAATGGTACTCTTTAAAAAAAACATTTTTATTTTATTACTTCAGGACGCATTTTCGTAGATTTTTTCCCGTTTATATTATAATGCTGTTATAATGTAAACACAAACAGATAAAAATGTGTCGGGCCTCTTTAGGGTTTAAGAGCAATAAATCTTCAGCAGGTGCCGTTATAGGGCTGTCACTTTATTAAAATATTGAATTGTAATTAATCGAAAGATTATCTGTTCTAAATGTACCTTAAATTAACACTAAGTTTTTAATACTCAACATGGACATGGAGAAATATAGATGCTTTATGCAAACGTATGCTTATTATTAGTGAAACCAAACTCAACATACAGCATGAAGACAAAATGAAGACATCTTGTGTTTACAAAAAAGGCATGAAAGTTACTTTCAAAAAGAAAATGCATTGCCAATGAATATACTTCATGTATTTATGCTACAACCCGTGTTTAATGCTTGCCATTTTAGCACACAACTGCTGCAGAATCAAATGCCAACCACTTATTCTGATTTAAAAATTAAGATTTAGAGTTAATGAGTTGAGCCATTAAAGAAATTATGATTAAAAGTCCATAATTTGAAGATTTTAAACCGCATGCTTAAACAAGACCACTTATACCAACCTTATAATCTTTACAGAAGGCAAAACATAGACAGAATTTGTATAAACAAACTAAAGAATTAAACATATAATTAGCATGCGTTGTCTCTAATATAAATGACATCACACACATTTAAAAAAAAGTTCATGCTCTATTTTAGATGCTAGAAGTAGTTAATGATTGAAACCAGAGTCAATTTTAACGCATTTGGTTTTGAGTTTGCGTTTTGCTAGTAATTTTCTCGTGAACTTCTAAATGTGACTGTGTTTTCGCATGGTTTAGAAGTTGGTGATTATGCCATTAACGGGTAAAAGCCATTTTGTCTTTCCTTGTCCAAGAACGGCTGCTCCATCAGCCAAATGCTGACCACAGATTGGAAATAATGACAGACTGCCGGAGCCAAACTTTTTCAGGAACAGGACTGAGGATGAAGTTTTCTTATGTGAATTACAGTGTCTGAAAGGATTCTACAGAAAAGCAGTGAAATCTGTTAACCTGGAGGGTGTAATTCAATCAAATCTACATGGAACTGCCTGTGGTTTATTAAGCCTAGTAAATTCTCTTGGATCAAGCCAGGCAGTGGTACATGGCTCTGAGCCTGAGCTTCTCTTCAGTGAACAAAGTGTCTCAGTGAGGACACTCGAGACCAGGTGGATGTCTATCTATGGACACGTATCAGAGTGACAAGACCATCTGTTCTGCTATTGAGACAAGGGGGCGGTGGCTGGTGGGGGGTGTTACTTGAGCGATGTCTTCATTTGTGTAATCGTCTTTGGAAAAAACAGATGATATTTTGAATAAAGCGTTGCATAAATATTCACTGTTCAAATACAAGCCTTAATTTAAATAATGGTTGGGACGCTGCTTAATAACGCAGAATTAAAAACAGAATGCAATGATTTTTAAATCTCATGAACCGTTATTTTATTCACAACAGAACACAGAACACATATCAAATGTTTAGACTGTGAAAATGAACCTTTTTCAGGACATTCATTAATGAAATATGTTAAGGTCATTTTCAACGTTCTGGCTGCAACACGCCTCAGAAAAGGTGACGGGGCAACAAAAAGGCTGGAAAATAAGTGTTAAGAAAAAGAAACAACTAGAGGATAATTTTGCTTTGGTTGAATGGCAGCAGATCATTAACATGATCATTAACTTGACTTGATTGGGAAAAATAAGTATATCTTAGAGTGACAAAGTTTCTCAGAAGTAAAGATGGCTAGAGGTTCATCAATATGTAAAATATTAACTGTCTACAAATTTTGGAAATTTTCAGAATCATGTTTCAGAATCAATATTGCATGGTTCTTCAGGCCCTCAGGTGGCACTGAATGAAACACAAGCATGATTCTGTATCGGAAATCAATGCATGGGCTTAGAAACACCTCCAGAAATCATTATTTGTGAACACAGTTTGCTGTTAATCCATAAATGCTGGTTAAAGCTTTGTCATGCAAAGAAGAAGCCAGATCCAGAAACGTCTTCTCTGAGGCAAAGGTCATTTATATTATAGTGAGGAAAAGTAGCAAACTTTTCTGTGGTCAGACGAATCAAAATGTTCAATTCTTTTTAGAAACATGGATGTTGCATCCTCCAGACTAAAGAGGAGAAGGACCATCTGTCCTATTATGAGCGCTTCCCACACACAATAATGAAGCTGCTGTGAGTGAAGATTTGCTGGTTCTTAAGCATAACTTGTGTCACCCACACACACCCAATAATTTTGTGTCAATACAACAAGTACCACTATACTACCTAATACTATCTTATCTACTAATGAATAAAACATACCATTTTTAACAATCTTAACATACTGTACAATCATGGGGCAATTATACTTTTACTAATACCTTCTAATAACAAATAAATCACACGTCGGTGTAATAGCAGCATAGCAGGCAGTTACTGGGACAGTTCTGTCATTCTGCTTTGCACACCTCTAAAATTTTCAAGATTCTTCCTCCAGATGTTCGTGATTCATTCCAATAAAGGTCACAAAGACTATTGAAAGCTGATGGATAGAACTTTGGCTGTGAGGAACAGAAACCACCGTAAGCCTATGAGTCACTAATTAAATGCTGTATTTCTGAAGCAGAAACCCCCGAGACTGGAAAACTAGCAAGCAGATGAACCACGTTTAACCTTCACCGTCCTTCATAATTCTGCTCAGCACAGTGCGACACAATTAATCCTTTCTTCCATGTCTATTCAATTTAGGGAGGACTGTACAAACGAGATGCCGTACTGAATTTTCCAATGCAGAAGCTTTTGTTCTGCTCTGAATGTCATTTGCTCGTTCTGCTGATTCTATTGTGTTTGTGGGAGACAGAGCAGGACAGGCAGTGGAACTACCATCTGAGACACACACACACACCATGCAACTATCAGCATAGGAACCAGACTACAATAACTGAATCAGTGCAAAACCAGAGCATTAATGGCTACACACAGTGTTCAAAACTGGACATGGCACAGAGTAAAGATGCTCCTCTCCACTGGGGGATGTATAATACAGTGTCTCAGGGGGGATGGAAGAGGCTACAGAAAACTACAGAACCAATGATCTGAACCACATAGACTCATTAAACACATATAACACACATATATGCAACAAAAATGGTATCGCATACAAAAAAAGGAAAGAAGAAACTCATACATATGAAATGTCTCATGATGTGAGATGTGGATGAACAGTGGGCTGATATCACAACACACACTCAGAAACACAGGAACCTCCAGGAAACTTGGTTAAAACCTCCAGTCATATGGTTTATCTCGGAACTCTAAATAAGAAGCTTTCTCAAAATTCCTGCTAATCGGATTTGTGTGTTAGGGCAAATTAGGGCACAAATAAAATATTTCCTTCAAGTAGTAAAAAAATTAAACTGTACTAAGAAACCCGTACCTGTTAGATATCACATCTTACAAACACTTTTTCTGTTCTTCTTCTTCTAATTTTTTACAGACTCTTCCTTGCAAAATGCTTTGTAGTAAAGTCCCTGGGTGCCGACATGCTGAAACTGTGACTTGCTTCCAAACTTCCAACACTTTTACTGTTGGTCTTCTGCTTTACAAACTGTTTGAGTGTACCTTCTCAGTTCAGCCCAGCACTTTAAATCTCAATGCTGTTGAGATACAGTATGGATTTATTATATACTGTATCGAAAGCTTTTAGCTTTATAGCCGAGGTTTTTCTACAAACACTGTGAAGTGTTCAGAAATGCTGAAACGAGATCTCCGAGACAGATACATGCTAAATACCTAAAACCTTGCGCCATTCTTCATTCAGAAAATATTGTCAATGAGATCTGCTGATACACTTGTGCAAGCCAGACAGGGTTCAGAGCAAAAAAGAGATTAAAAGAAGAAATAAGAATTGAAGAGCTTAATAATTTAAGATAAACACTGGCAGATTATGAAATTTGTGATAGAAGATAGAGACGGATAACCCGCTGTAGCGCCCCCTAATTGGAACAGCCGAAAGAAGGAGAAAAAGATGAAGAACTGGGAGATTATGGGATATTAAGCACATAGGTACATGAAAATGCACTTTCTTTATTGCTAATTAAAAAAAAGAACATAAAATGTCCCTGATGCCAAGCTTCATAAGTCATATCTCTTATATAGCTCAAGCAAAAAATAGTTCAAATGATAATTTAATGAGGAAAAGGAATTGGAAAGGAATTCTTTTACTTTACTAAGAGTTAGTACAGTCTCTTGTCTCCTCCAGAATTTCTTATCATCATCATACGGTTATATACATATACACCGAATTACACTGACTTACTGTATATTAATTATAGATAGAATTAAATATTGATACATGGCTACTAATATGACATTCATATGACAGAATGAATGAATCATACACCTTTAGTACCTCAGGCATCCTACCAGTCTGACCTGAACCTCAGAGGCATGTGGGACAAAAAATCTGTTGAACCTTTGTGTTTATCTGAGATGAGGGGAGAAGCCCTGAGGCCTCTCCTCTCTCAGAAGCACCTCATCCACCGTCAACAGACATGCACATCTTCATTGATGAAACATACAGTATTAATGTGTGTGTGCCCATGTGGGTTTGTATGTGTGTGTGTGACAATCTATTATCCAACATGTAGCTGCAAAAGATGAAGGTGTGTATGCAGCTAATCTCGTTATTAGGATAGTGTAGGCCAGGGGTGGGCAATTATTTTTCTAGAAGAGCTGGAATATATATAATATATATATTTAATATAAAAACAGAACAGTGAACCAAATATATTACAGTCAATCAAACATTGCACTATTTAAGGAACATTTATACAAACTATTTAAAAAATTTAGAAAAAAATGTTATTAAAATATAATATATATACTTTTCTTTTTAACGTTAGTTGACATATTTGAGGGCTGTTACACCTTTACTGCGAACTCATGCAGGCTGGTCAAGGGTAAACAGTGGTCCGGATGTGGCCCGCGGGCAGTAACATGCCCAGGTCTGGTGTAGGATAATGCATTTAATGAAATATGCTAATACTGAACATGACTTAGGTTATGCTGTTGCCTGCCTGCCTTGTTTTTTTTTTTTTTTTTTTTTTTTTTTTAAACATAGACCAACAATATTTCTTTTAGCTTGCACAATATTATAAATTATAATATGTAGTTTATTATAATGTGTGTTAACAACAAAACAGTTCCAACCTGTAGTGTAGATGTATTGTAGTTACACTGGAATATATGGATTTGATTACCTTCTATTGAGGTGATGTCAGAAAGGTTTTTTGTGATTGTACTGGAAAGGTCCAGAACTGAGGATTTAACTGTGCAATAAATGCATTTAGGGTGATATGTATACATGAAATGAAGCAAGAAATGTCTCCTAATTTGTTGACTGTTCTAAAAATATTTCTTACTCGTCTAGTGATGGAAGCTGAAGCAGAGAGGAGCTTTTCAGAGCTGAATCTAATCAATGTAGGAGACGCTGAGTCATGGCGTGGTTCACCCAAAACCTCATTTGCTAGAATCACCACTTTTACTTTTACTTGAGTCACATTTTACCCAGTGCATCTCTACTTTTACTCAACTACATGCTTTATGTACTTCGTCCACCGCTGATGATGACGATGATAGTAGTGTTGATGTATTGGTAATGCTTCAGCTGTTATTGTTAGCGGTGGTGTTGCTAATTGCAGTGCTGTTGTTGGTTTTGTTCTTGTTATTAGTGATATTGTTGTTGGAATTGGTGGTGGTGGTGGTGGTTCGGAGTGTTGTTATAGCAAATTTAGTATATTTTGTTGTTTAATGAAAAAAAGAAAAAAACCCAATACATTTCAGCTCATTACAGAATTACATTACTGATGATTAGCATTAGGATCTGGACTGTAAATGACTGATGTAAAAGTGGGGCAGCTCGAGAGAACAAAAGCCCCTTAATTAGATCACATACACGTGCATCCTGCCTCATTAATATCCTGACTAAAATAGAGGTTATTCCAGCTGCTCCTGACGCTGTATGTAATCAGGTTACGCTCACAAACAGAACTCTGTATCAGGAAACTGAACTATTAAATGATCAAAAACAAGGCGAACGAGTCATGTACAGAAATTGTGCTGTGAATATGGTTATTAAAGGGTCTAGGCAGTCTATGTTATATATCCAACATGCCCTGGCTGTTTTTTCCTATGAATTAGAATTAGGGTTGTTAAATTATCAAAGATTGTTTAATTAAGCCACTTGAAAGTCACATTTCAATAACAGAAACTTGTATAAAAATGCATTGAATGAAGACATGGAATAAAAAGCTCTATAAGGATAAATATAGTGGTACACATTTGCCTGCTGATCTTCAAATAAAACCCATCCTGCGATCATAATGGCCTTTTTGAAATTCTTTTACTGTGAAGAATACAACGAAGAAGAATTACCAATTGCTACCAAAGAACAGTTGGGAATTCTGGGAATGACACACTACTGACATAACGACTGTATAATTATACACACAACAGAACAAGACCCTAAAAAGTCACACCTTTTTCTACAAATTCTACATTCATGCACTTCAACACAGCAGTCACGTGTCAATGTTGGAGAATCATATGCCAAAATAAACGCTAAAAAAATGATACACTGAGAACTTCATCAATCACTAACAGACTGAGCAAAGATTAAGAAATCAGAATTCCGAGATAAAACATGATGAACGGTGGACAGATGCTGGGCTCAGCAGACTGGAACGGAAAAACACCCCATATGAACAGACTGCTTCCAGATTTACTCACCTGCTGCTAAGTAAAAGCCTTCATTGTGCACATCAGACTTACCTATCAGGAGAGAAGAAAGAGGAACACCAAATCAGAAAAGAGTCTGTTTACATGCATTTACTAGCACATACAATACAAACACCTTTACACCTGTTTATTCATGCAACAATACAATAAATACGGGCTTTTTTTGTATCAAATTCCACATTATTTCTTTTTGTTTATTAATTACTTTCTGATATTTGTACCACTCAGTGTAACCAAAGAAAGTGACACATGATGAAAAGAAGGTGTTACCTAGACAGTCAAAAAATAAAATAATAATAAATAAATATATAAAGCGAATATATAGAGTATAAAAAGTCTGTGTTTTTGCTAGAACTTCGGACATTTCCATGGAACGGTCTGACCGTTTCTGTAGAAAAAAAGCCTGAAGCTTCCCTGGATTCTGCACTTCTTAAGTCTTTTGTTTCAGATTGGAGTCTTTAGTTTGATACTGAATTAGTTTGTTCTTGTTACAAATAGCCACGATATTAGCCAATCATGTAGCAGCAGCAGAAGGCATGAATGCACACATATACAGAGCAAGAGCCTCACATCAAATTGAAAAATGTGATCTCAGGTCCTTGGCATGGTTGTTGGAGCCAGATGGGCTGGTTTTAGTATTTCTGAAACGGATGATCTCCTGGGAGTGTTACACACAATGTGTCTCTACAGTGGTGTGAAAAACCTGGCGTAAAAAAAAACATCAAGTTCTGTAATCGAAAACCCTCACTGATGACAGAGGTCAGGGGATAATAACCAGATCAATTCTGACAGGAAATCAAGAACAACTACAACCACAGTGAGCAGAAAAGCATCTGAAAGATAAGAATGCCAGACGAAAGTGCATCATGGACCGCAAACAATTGTTAATCTGTTTCTGATGTATTTGATCATTCTCAGTTCGCAGTTTGCCAGTCACCAGACTGAGACGTTTCTGCCTAAAGATCTGCTAGAATGTCTTCACCGACCAGCTGAAGATCAGAAGATCAGGCATGTGCTTGGCTGTCAGTGCTGAACATGCATTATGCTGTGTGATAATGTCTGTTGTGCTAATATGGCGTGTGAACATGTACCAAAAGCACTGAGTGGCTGCAGAGTCTGAAGAGAGCTGGAATAAACAGAGGCGTCTCTGATCAATGAATACTTTCTCTGAATTTCAGATTTGGGAGCTGAACTCATTTCGGGATTTTGGTTGCGCATGATAAGCAAATCTTTACCATGGTATACACATCATGGCATTTTCATTCACATTTATAGCATTTGGCAGATACTCTCATCCAGACTGATTAAAAATTTATTCTATTTTCCACATTAAAAAATGAAGAACTTAATTAGGATCTAAGAGATCTAAGATGTGATTGACGTTCCTCATTGACAATAAAACAGAAAAGGAGAAAAAGGACATAAAACTCATTTCACTTTAGCAAGGCTTTTTAAAACTCTAAAACTGCTAATAATGCCAAGTAGTATCTATTAACATACTGAAAATTAGTTGCCAAATGGACTTGGCAGCCATTACACACTGCTGTGCACCATAATGCACATGGAAATACACATTTTGCATCTAGATTTGAATATGACTCTGCAGAATAGACTTGTTATTGTACCAAACCACAATGGTGATAGGTGGTAATTATAGTAAACTGAATGGTTGTGAGTCTGTTTGCTTGTGGAAAAAAATACTATCTTGTCTTGTCTGGATAGAAACTGCCTACTGCAGTGAAATGAATGAACTACATAAGACTGTATGGCCAAAAGCATGCGTTTTTGCTAGATATTTCATTTTAAATTGATTTATATTAATATGCCGTTGGTCACTCCAATCATAGGGAAGGATTCCACCAGAGTTTTGTGACCATTCAGGCAAAAAAAGCTTTAGTGATGTCAGGCACTATGTATGGTGGTCCACTGACTTTTGGCATTCTAGTGTATGTCACTAAATATGTGAGAAGTATTACACCACTATATATTAATTAGATTAAACATTCAATTGAAGCTCTCAACAGAACATAAAAAAAACAACCCAAAATATGGGTTTTCCAATCCACAAAATCTATTTAATATGTTACCAGGCCTGAGTTTTAGGTCTGCACTGCTCAATGAATCTTCTACATCTGTCAGAACAGTGTAGTTTCCCCCTGAGAATATTGAGCTCAAGCCCATCTCTCACAGCCGAAATGGTGAAGCACATTGCTATTCACTGCAGCAGTGAAGTTATCTACATAAGTGATTCACAGCACACCTGACAACAGCAGCTCCACCATTTCACTTTCAGAGCGCAGGAACGAGCGATGCAGACAGGCCCCCACTTAGGGCTTCAGTCAAAGAGAGGATATGAATGAGAATGAAAAAGGGAAGAGAACAATTACTAAGGCAAATAGAGAGAATAAATCAGGCAGCTGTGCCCAAAATCTAATATATAGCTCGCTTATTTTGGTCCCAGAATATCACAGGCAAGTTCCAGCAGGGATATTTCTAAGATGAATCCTGAATAGAAATAGTTTTGTTGTATAGTATAGTTTATATTATAGAAATAGTCTCTGTCAGTCTGCCACACTAAACTCATTGCCTTAGTCCTTACATGTTTCTTTAAAGATAAAATGATATACCTAGACATACAGTTAGGCTCATTATCATACACAATCCTTAAGTGAACAGGCTTTAGGGGTCTGAGACTGTATGTTACACAAAGGAATATATACAATTAATACTGCTGCATTCATTCCTACTGCTGCTACAAAACATTTATCACCACAGTAAATGAGCAGAAACTACCATTACATGATTTAGTGCTTTCTGAACAGAAAAACATGAATTGTTTAATCTGATCTGGTCGATCAACTGTATCTCAGAAATGCTATTAAAAATCACTGGTCACTGAGAAGAGATAATTAAGTCTGACTACAGTCAGGTCATTTAAATCGGATTTCCCAATAATGCTGACAGAAGATAAATCAGCAGGCAAAACCAACACCTTCACATTGCCTTGTACACTGAAAATACAAATACACTTCAAACCAAAGGGTTAATATATATATATAGTAACATACTGTAGTCGATGCTATTTGCATCTCAATACAAAACAAACGATACCATTATGGCAGCAACAACTAATCGATAAAATTGATATTCGTTATTCGATAATTCGTTTACGACAAATGTCATTATTAATTAGTTGGGCTGCTCAAATGACAGGTTACTGTGACAGCAAGATAACACAGCCGCTTGTGTAATGGTGGAGAGTTCAGGGTCAACTGGAGGCAGGAACAAGTGAAATGCAAAGATTAACACTTTTTGATTTTTTTTTTACTCAAGCCTTTTAGCTTGCTGCATTTTTCCATTACATTCTCTTTTTATGGCATTAGTCTACTACAACAGTAACTTATCTGTTTTCAATCGTGATTTACTGCGGCTTTAATACGATCACATGCTTGTTTTCCACATTTGAATGTTGCATTTATGGACATATGATAAAGGTTTTATACACAATTAAATTAATTATATATTTTGGATGCTTATATCCTCACAACTAAACTAAACGTCTGAGTTTTTTGTTTTGAAACAAAAATTGTTAAAACAATGTTGTTATATATTTTATTTAGATTTTTTAAACATAGTTGTCAACTTACCAGCTGCAATTATTATTAAAAACAGAAGAAACAACCCAGCATGAGTGAGTTTTGTTCAAAGGAGAAATCCCCAATGCATTTAACAAGCAGCCGCTATAAGCTTCATTGGGTGCATCCCTAAATATGATACGATTAAAGAAGCAGCTACAGATGTGATGCGATACGATTCACTCAGAATACTATGCAGTGCAATTCAATTTCTTTTTGATTCTACACAAGCCAGTACAATACATTTGAAAAAAAAATGATGCATTTTAAGATGTGCAATTTAATATGCCGCAGATTGTTCGCTTTTATTTATTTGTTTCAGACAGACAGCAAATCAAAGTTATTTAAGTGCCTTCTGACTTCTAACGCATGACCCCATTCACAAAAGATTAAAAAAGAAAAAGAAAAAAGATTTAATAAAACCACACGTTTTTTTTCCTGTTCTGTCTGCAGGAAGATGCAGCTCTACCTCTACCAGGTAAATCTGTATTCAGTGATCCCCAACCTTTTTTTGCACCACAGACCTGTTTAATGTCGGACAATATTTTCACGGACCGGCCTTTAAGGTGTGGCGGATAAATACAACAAAATAAAATGATACTAGTATTGATATGGTATTTTTTAAATATAATAATAAACGTGAATCCACTGTGTGTATTATGTGTTACCGACCGGAGCAGCCCCTTTAAGAAGGTAGAGGATGGATGTAAGACATGTGACCAAGGCATCATGACATGCATCAAGAGTGAGTCATAGACAGATGTGACGGAGAAAATCCGGTCATTTTCCACAATAAAACATCGTTCAAAATCAGATAATAAATACAACGGAAATAAAGTAAGTTATGTATTATTTCTGTGCGGCCCGGTACCAATTGACCCACGGACCGGTGCCGGTCCACGGCCCAGGGGTTGCTGTCCACTGTTTTATGCGACTCCCAGGAGACTTCAGTAAATGGAGGGTATCATGGAGAATGAGGATTAGGAAGATATCAGCCCTAAAGTTCAAATGTACAGTATCATGTACTGCATCCTCCAGCACGACTATAATCTAAGCATATGTTCATAAATATACAAAAACTTATTTACCAAACAGAATAATATATGAGTCTGTGGCTTTGTGCCAGAGCTAATCATTAGTCTGTTTGAATTCAAAGAGCATTAATATAACACCATTAATCATCTTACCACTGAGCACTGAGTCAAGAGAATTCAGTAAAATGTCTTTTTGTCAGATTTTGCTACACACTATTTGGAGAGAAGAGAGATGGTTGCCTAGGAAACATGAAAGTTGCCACACTTAAAAAGCTTTTAGCAGCAACTTAACCTCCCAACCTGGGAAAACACACACACACACACACACACACACACACACACACACACACACACACACACACACACACACACACACACACACACACACACACACACCTCTCAAACCCATATAAGAAAAGATCTAGAGTGGTTCATATATCCTGCTTTTGAATAGTAGTGATAATAAACCTGATATGATTCATGATGAGGATCAAAAAACTAAAGGTTCAAGTCAAACAATCATACACAAAGTTTTGTAAAGATTAAAACAAAAAATCAATTTCTAAGCTCCTCCTAAAAGTCAAATCAACATGAAGGTCAATAAGCAGATGCACAGTTACCTGCTGACTCTTGCAGTATAAAGGTGATGCACTTCTTTAACCACTGAGCACAGCAGTGCCACGGAAGTCCATTCACCCCCTGGGTATGTGTTAGTGAAAACACCTGAGCCCCATCTTTATCCAAATATTGATATCATTATACAGGATACAGTCTCTACCACATTTCTTGGTACCATTTCTTGGTATTATTCCTGACTGATTTTTTAAAGCTCAATCAGAGTGGATGGAGGTGTTTGTGAACTTTTATCTACAAGTCACTTCAAAAGATTCATAATGTTTTGTCTGGGCCTGTCAATGACGGAGACTCTTCCTGTCTTTTTCTGAATTTTGTGCCCGGCATTGTCTTGGCTCAAAGCTTCGTGGTCACATTCGCCTCAGTCTGGTATCATGTGCATTCCAAAGCAGAGATTTCTGTATTTGGATTGATTCATATTTCTGCACATACTTGCTGCTGATCATTTTCATCATATAGATGTTATATATATTATAGAGAACACACCCTAACTGTTAACAGCTACATATCACTTAACCATGCAAAGCCATTGCTCCTTATATAACTTTTAATATTTTAAATATTTTTTTTCTAGAATGAATGTGACCTCAATGAAACAAGCTCTCAATCTTTGATGAATATTGTATCTGTCTTGAGAAACTTGTGTGCATTTGTTAATTGCAAAGAAAAAGAATGAATGAGACAAGATGTGATGGTGGATTACATTCAATAGTCTAATTAGCTAAAAGATATCCACAGCAACACAGAGCAACCATGCTAAAAATCAATGCAGGGCGAAGAATGAGCAGCACATGTCAGGAAAAATTTGCCATTTCCAATGATGTATGTCATTGGTTATTATAAAAAAATAAAAAAAAAAAAGAGCTGTTCTATCTCTATTGAGTAAGGAGAACCTGACCTTTAGTGTTTTTATATATAGATATATATAAGCTAAGCTAAGAAACACGTTATCTATATCTAATGCAGAGAAGCTCGTCCATGCTTTTATAACCTCTAGACTGGACAATTGTAATGCATTACTAAGTGGATGTCCTGCATCATTATTAAACAAGCTACATTCTTGTCCTGACGAGATGGAGAAAATATCACCATATAACCCCAATCTTATAAACCCTACACTGGCTATTGCTACTTACTTACTAATTAAAGTTAATTCCTGGTTCATAACTCCATAGATGTTATCCATGGCTGAGGCAAATTTATGTCAATAATTATCCTAAAATCATTGTAAAACAAAACAATGTGATGGGAAAACGTTTAAATAACATGCCAATAGCAGTCATATACACAGATGTAGGTGGTTAAAGTCCATAGTACAGTACAGAGTTAAAAGTTCAAATACATCAGTTTAGGTCTGGTCTCACTAACAGAGGCTCGGCCAACATTCCCATGGTCACGCAATGGAAGTTATTACTTAATTTAACCAGAGTGAAGCTCAGTGACCTGAAGTCTTTCATACTTACAACATATTTGTATTAAACCAAAGATGGTTGACCATGGGTGGTTCTGTTAGAAAGGAAACCACATCATTAACTGTAAAACCAGTGGGCCTCAAAAGCAGAACTTACACATTTTACTAACATACTTCATTCATTTCACTGCATATTATATTGTGTATGATTATCAGAATCAGGTTTATTGGCTAAGTGTGTTGACACACAAAGAATTTGGATCCAGCTGTCAATGATTCTCAAAAGTACAGACATAAATAACACTATACATTTAGCTTATCTATACAAGACCACACAGACAATATGAGACAATACAGAATATACAGAGTATATGACAGGTCAGTAATGTACATAAAGTGTAAGTGCATGGTAGTGCAAATAGCAGCATTGTACATCACATAAGATCAAGAGTTTACTTTAGGACTTCTGTACAATATACAGCAGCAGTAGTATGTGCAACACATGGAGATGGAGTAATGAGTGACTGTTCTGATAATGCAGAACTTATAGATATGAAGCAGAGCACATCATTGGTCAGTTTTTAATGATTGCCTGAGGAAAGAAACTGTTCCTGTGCCTGGCATTTTTGGAGAAAAAACCTCTGTGGTGCCTGCCAGGAGTTGAATGCAGTTGTGTCCAGGGTGTGAAGGGTCAGTAGTGATCTTTCTTTTCTGTTTCTTTGTTCTTGTATAGTACAAGTCATGGAGAGTGGGCAGAGGAGCGACAATGATTTTCTTTCTGCTGTTTTTACTGTTTGCTGCAGTCTGGTCCTGTCCTGTTTCTTGCTGCTCCAAGCCTGATGGTGATGGATGAGCACAGGACTGATTCAATGACTGCAGTGTAGAACTGCATCAACAGCTCCTGTGGTGGACCAGACGTTCTCAATTGGCATAGAAAGTACATCCTCTGCTGGGCCTTTTTGAGAATGGCATTTATGTTGGACTCCCATTTCAGGTCTTGGGAAATGGAAGTTCCCAGAAACTTGAACGTCTCCACTGATGACACATGGCTTTTGAATATTGTGAGGGGAAGTAGTGTTGAGGGATTTCCTAAAGTCCACTATCATCTCCACAGTTTTGAGCGTGGTTAGCTTACGGTTGTACTGACTGCACCATAGCACCAACCGCTCCACCTCCTGCTGATATGCAGACTCGTCGCCATCTTGGATGAGTCCAATGAGCATAGAATTTTAGGAGTTTAACAGTTGGGTCACTGGATTAGCAGTCATCAGGATAGAAGGAGAACAGCAGTGTGGAGAGGACACATCCAGAACCTGGGCATATGTCCCTGAGCAGTCAAGGTGTTGCAGAATGTAGTGCAGCCCCATGTTGACTGCTTAGCAGATTTTAGTTTCTGCCTGTACCAAGCAGTGATCGGAGGGCCCCAAGGCTGCCTGGGGTACCGGGCGATTTGCATCCTTAAGAATTGTGTAGCAATGATCCAGTGTGTTGTTTTCTCTGGTGGGACAATTAATATGCTATCTGTATTTTGGACGTTCACACAGTATATACTGTATGTGACAATTAAAATTGAATTCAAGTTTGTCTGGTGCTAAAAGACAAATAACTCCCTTACTAAAGGCAAAATACAAACATGATAAATCCAATTAAATTAAAGCCTTCCCTGAACTTCAGAGACTTTTCAATAGAGGAAGTGGAGACTGACTAAATGGCCATGTCTTACGGTCCAATTTGATTGTATTGATTTACTTTTCAGATAATTAAATATAATTTTTTTACTATTCTTGCATGTAAACATTTCTTGCCAAGCCATAACAGGTACCGTAATTTCCGGACTATAATGCGCACCCATATATAAGCCGCACCCACTGAATTTTACAAATATTTTTATTTTTAACATAAATAAGCCGCAGGTGTCTACACTGAAACTAATGAACTTTACACAGGCTTTAACGAAAGACACGTTACACACGGTGTAACGGGGGAAATATGTTGCGCTTCCTTTAGGAGCATAGCGGTATTTAGGGAATAGGCTGCCACTGCATTTTGCCGGTATTACTGCGTGTGTTCAAGACTGAGGAATATGTCCTTATTATTTTCTGATGCTGATTTTTAAGTTTCTTTGACTAACCCATAACGCTGTTGCCAAGAAAAATAAAAAAGCACGAGTTTTGGAAACCTGTCTGTGCTTATATGATTTCTGTTGCAACTGGAGTTAGCGAGCTCTCCCTTAACCCAGACTCAACGCGTTACAACGGCTTGTATCTAAACAGTAGCCGACCAAGAAAGTCATTGTTCACTGTCTTCATCCTTCCTTTTACAACTATTTCTCTCGAGAGTTTATCTTTTGGCATCGTCGTGCGTTAAAAAAAACACGTTTTTTTTCCCGATGCTGTGCAGCTCAGAACACAGGTGAGGTGCGTTTTTTTGTTTCCGTTCGGAAATTTAATTAGTCTAATGTTATGGGGTTCAGTTTTTTGGCTTAAAGTTTGTGAAACCAGGAAAAACCCAGGAAAAATTTAATAAATTAGCCGCTTCGCTGTTTAAGCCGCGGGGTTCAAAACGTGGGAAAAAAGTAGCGGCTTATAGTCCGAAAAATACGGTATATTCGCTAGGGTATAACGGACAGGTATAACTTGCTATATATAGCAATATACATGCTATATGAATTATTTGTTAATACTGTACATGGTGCCACTGGCGGAATTTTTACTGACAAACCCACTATATAAAGTACACAAGATCATTAAGATACTTCTGTGTAACATACAGGATTTCTCTCTTTGATTTATTTATTTATTTTTTTCCCTTTTTTCAATGGAAACGTCCTTCTTTTTCCTTAAACGTACAATAAGTGTCTTTATATAGTTTGTTGTACTGTTTGGCTTAAAATATTTTATATTTTCTTTTTCATCCCAGCTGAAGACGGGATGTAGACAAACGGCTCACATTTTTTTACAATGACTCCACATGTCTAAGAGGTAAAATAAAAAATGTGTTCTTTACTTGTGTATTGTTAAATCAACTATTTCTTTTAATTCAGTTTTGAAAGCATTATGAAATGAAATGTATTATATGGAAAAATTGTATTTCACATATGTTCAAGTGATTTTCTTTCACTCCACTATACCTCCTTATTAAAAACACAAGCATCCAAAGGTCCAATTTACAATTTCTCTTACCACAGCCTTTCATCACCCTCATTACCATCCTCTAATTATAATTACAGATTCTGTATAGCTGCCTCTTCATGCATATCAAAAAGTGATTTTCTTCAGCAGCATATAACAAGGTCATGACAAGGGCATGCACCTACTGCACTTTCTGTCTGCACTCTTACATGTGAAATCTGAATGTGTACTTGTGTTATGGGCATGGGAGAAGAATAAAGAAATAAAAGTCACAATCCATAAGTGTGCTGTTCATGCATGCAGTAACTGAGGCTTGTAACAGGCACACAAGTACAGTGGATATAAAACAATTCCACATTCCTGTTAAAAATCACAGGGTTTTGTGATATAAATGTAACAAAAAAAATTTCTGTAATGTGATTAACAAAACATTCAACAATCAACTACAAAGGTATTGATCATACCTGAATTTCGCCGTGTAAAGCACACGTGACAAGTAAAATCGTTTTGTGTCTTCTTCAGATGACTGATATCTGACAGCGATTACTCTTGTCTGAGGTTGGAGTATGATTGCTCTTTCCGCCGACATTCTCGCACATCAATCGGGCTTAGTCTGACAGAAGCCCTGACATGAGTAACACACTGTCAGTTGATTGGACTCATTTACTAATCAGTCACAGTCGCTAAATATGCACCTCTGCCTTTCTCGCCTTCATTCACACACACACACACACACACACACACACACACATTTCTAATTTGAGGTATGGCAGTTCTAATTTGGTTAATCTATTACAATTATGATTATTGTCCTTGTATATTTAATTATAAACTTTATCATGGATTGTTGACTGCTTTCTGTTTATTTCCATGTGCTTTATGTTTACTAAGATTAGGATTAGAATTAGTGTAGAATTCATATACTGTACTGTGGCTAGTTACATACAGTACATGCACGTTAAACTGCATGTTACATATGTACAATCGTGTCCCGTGAAGAAAAGTGAAAATGTTTGGGTTATGGTCTTGCATATAAACATAATTTAGGTTTTAGCTCTTTTTTATTTGAATCACAGAATTCTTATATATACACAGTGTTTTTACCTTTTCATCCACAAAAAAATTTAATCCAAAAGTTGAATGTTTGCAAGAAATCCATCCGTTAATATCCAACACCTCTCTTTCAAACTCTAGTCATTTAGGTATTTAAGTCTTTATGCCTCATTTAGCAGCATTGATGGTTTATTGAGTTTACATTTGAGAACTCTGGGCAACAAAACTGGGTTTCCTTTCCATCTGCACCTGCAGAACCAATTAAGCTAAAGATTAATAGCCTGTTCATATCAGAGTCATTTATTATAACTAGAACGATCACTTCCAATTTCTACATTAATTAGAATTTTTTCACTTTCATGCTTCTATACTGTCTTTCTTTGAAAATGAAACCAAAGTAACATCATCAGGCAGAGGTGGGAAAAGTGCACACATCCTTTACTGAAGTAGAAGTACAGACATTCATGATTTAAAAGACTCTGGTAAAAGTACTGACTACACAAGAACGTTTGGGCTCCTCCAGGGTCTAAAGAAAATCAGTGAAGAAAATATCTGCATAGCTGCAAAAAGCAGTAGCATTCAGTAAATAATTTGCATGTCCCCCCCACAATATTTCCCAAAAGATGGACTATATTATGCATGGTCCCTCTGGTTAATTCCTACTTCCATCATGTGATGTCCTTTAGCAAGCTAACACATCGTGACAGAGTTGGGAATTCAACCATTTCAGGTTGAGAACTACTCGAATACTGTTCACCTCTTTGTCTCCAGGGATGAGTTCTCCAATAGCCAAACCCTGCATTACAGCTAATAAAATACTGCAGGAAGCTAAACTTTAGCAAAAGGTAAATGGAAAAAATAAATCAGCATCCACCGTAAATTAATTCTAGCAATTTACTAACATAGAGACATATAAATTGTGGAAATAATCATGAAATTTAATTTGGTTACTTGGTGTTGAATGGGCAATACAGTCAGAGTGAAATGCTGAGGAACATATTTGGTCATCTGGAGGAACCAAAATGTTAAAAGATATCAAGGATGCAATTGTAATATAATTCTCTAAACATGTAGGATAAATTTAAGTGATGAATCAAAGAAGGGGGTCAATGATCTTTTGTAAATCTTTCTTCTCAAACCCCATCTTTGCTACGATTCATAGAAATTCCATTAATGTCACAGCTTACTATTTTCTAATGAGACGTATTAATGTAGTCAGTTCATCATATATATTCTACAATATCTTCAAGAGAACAATGTAAGTATATGTTGTTTGAACACTGCATGGGGTATGTGGTATATTGAATAGCTCTAGTGTGTCGGGCACTGACCTCTGAAAACAAAAAAAAGGTCAAAGGTCTTTTTTCCCCTATAATTTATATACAGTATTTTCAGTGCATATATTCATGTGTTCCTGCTGTTGCACCTGCTGCTTCCAGGTCCTCTTGCAAATGTTTTTGAGTGACTCCTGGCTTCTCTCTTACCCTCATTATGATTCCTCTGAGAGAGTGTTGGGAAATATTGCACAGCACTGTTTATAAGTGGCATTCAGGAGATATTATGTATAGGTTTGGACATATATCAACCATAAATTGCTTTTTACAAGCGTTATTCCTCCTCATTAAGCTCATAATAATGTTCTTTAATATTAGCAAGAAATTGGGTGATATTTTGTGTGTAAAATACACAGAAAAATGGAGTGTCTATGTAATACTTTGCATAACAGTTAGAGCTAAGAAAAATATAGAGAATATATAGAGATTATCACATGTTAATACAAACATTACGGAGACAATGAAATGCAATTTATGGGTTAATTGGTTGTCTGGAGTTACAGATAATACTATAATACTGTTTTGCTATTGATATATATGTGCTGTGACATTTTTGATCACAACGTATTGATATCTTGTCACATTTCCCAGTCCATGTGTTATGCAGTAGTACATGTTTAATGTATTAGCGCAGCAGTGGGTGACATCATCCCATGACATAAACAGTCTTATCTGTGCTAATAAGAGTGGTGTAGACAAGGTCTCTGCCTCTGTCAGCACTAATGCATGAAGAAATGCTGCAGCAGCAAAAAAAAATACCGACAGGAATGTATTGCTTCTCTGAAACAGTCGATGTCTTTTATTTAATGTGCAGCATTTACTTTGCCGAAGTGATCATTAAACCGCCGGCACACGGTTTTGTAAATGCGAAAATGAAAGCACAAATAACTCAACAGATTTGACTCTCACTCTCATCTAGTCTTTCAATTTCAAGCAATTCTTTTGCTTTAAAAACGAGCATTAAAGCAGCCGTATATTTGA
Source organism: Silurus meridionalis (assembly GCF_014805685.1). Lineage (NCBI taxonomy): Eukaryota > Metazoa > Chordata > Actinopteri > Siluriformes > Siluridae > Silurus > Silurus meridionalis. The sequence goes on from NC_060901.1 coordinate 24,357,967, forward strand.
GTTTTCTATCCAAACACAGGCTCGATTGTACCTCAGAGAGCGTAAAGTAAAGCAGAGCAGACCAGCGAGCGTCGGTGAAGAGACAGACGGCTTGTATAACCATCGATAGAGAAAGCCGAAGCTATCAGCAGAAGGAATCAGCTCTAGTAGAGCTGCTGTGCAGATGAGAGTCGGTGTCGTGTTCAGAGTTTTCTGCTCGAGTCTGAATGATTTAAACCTTTCCTGGACTGGGCTCTGTTCCAAACTCAACTCCTTACACCGCACTGCTGCTGTGCAAATATAGTCATCATTGTATCGCATCAGAAGTGATGGAATTACACAGGAAAGAAGAGCCGAAACCAATGCAAATCCAGAGTATTACTGTAAAAACAATACAGAATATAGAATTAAATTGCTTGGGAAAAAAAACCCTATAATAGAAATCCCCTCGATGATCCCCCAAAAATACGCATATTTGGAGCATATACCAGGCTTAAAACTAACCTCCTTAAAGTGCTGATTTATGTTCGAGGATCTCAGCTTGGTTTGCATGATCTGGGTTTACCTTCTGTTCTGTATTCTGTGCTATCGTACAGTTCCCTGTGTTTCATCGACTTCTCTGCTCAATTTATCCTGCATATTTTAATTGAAATCACTTAGTAGTGTCCTGCCCTTTACAGTTCAGCTTTACTGCAGTAATTGATCACTCAATAATCAATTTCATCTGATGAAGTGACAACAATATTGTCAAAATGTCCTCTGTATTGATTAGAAAATCTATTCAGTGCTCCGAGGCTGCACTAAACTGACATTATGATCATTAGCTTAATTTTTTTACTTTTAACTCATGCTGTTATTAGAACTCACCAAAATGTCAAGCCCATGTAACGTGGGCCTCATTTCAGCATTCAGCTGCTGCTTTGAGACAATGTTCATTGTTGAACAAATCTAAACCACATGGAAACTGGCAGATAGCACTTTCATGTGTCTCCTCAAAAAAGGAGTGTAACAAGAGTGCTGACCTAATCAATCCTGCTATCATCCATCACAACTTTACTCCTCCACCCCCCACCCCTTTACCCCCACTGTTTCTCTCTAATAATGATTCTCATCTCTCAGAGTTTAGCAAAGGACAAAAGGACAGTCTGAGACCCAGACCTATTCATCACTTTTGAAAATAAATAGAAGAACGACGTTTTTGCATATAGCTTTTAACAAGATAACGTGAAAGGATATTTACTAGCACACAAATTTGTACTACTGTTTCCCTTTAAAAAGTGTTTAATAAGCATACACAACACACATATATATATAAAATGTATCCTGACCCCTTTGCTCTCTGGACCTGCCCTATTTTTCATTGGCGTTATCGTGTGAAAATTAGTTTCTGCTGCTGAGGATGGCTTCCCATGGGCAGAATAAAGACACATGGGATTGTGGTACAATCCACAGAAACCATAAAGTTGTTTTAGGACTGCTTCCAGTTTTGTTCTCAAGGCTCCATAAGTAAATAGAAGATAACGTTAACAAATTCTTTATGTTAAAATGTTATAAAAAAATTTTGCACAATTGCACTTTTAGACCATACAGTACACAGGTATAGAAAGATAATAAAATCTATTTAAAGCAGCTTTGTGACCGTGCACATTGTTAAATTTGGCATACTAATAAAATTCTATTAAACAGAATTGAACTCAACATTGGCATGAACGAAATAGCAGCATGTGCTCGAGTAATGAATAAAAAACGACATCACATGGCAATCACATTGTTTGTATTCTGGACGCTAATAAAATGTATGCTAGTATTAGATCATTAAGATTTTAACTGTGTGTTCAAAGCGATGCAAGGAAGATCTGCACAGAAGTCAAAGGCATGTTTGTCTGTAGCAGATTCTACTCTCTCAGTCCTAAGAAGGGTAATGTGCTCCTGTGCTGAGACAGACACTATAAGCTATTAAAGTAAGCAGCACAACTTAGACACACACACCCACACACACACACACACACACACACACACAGTCACCTCTTTTAGTTCCCTGAATAAAGTGGATTTGGTGAAACCACTGGGGAAAAACTGAGCACAGAGCACAAGATGTCCAGAATTTTTTTTCTCCATTTCTACATTGCAGATAAATACAAGTGACACCCAAACCTTAGACTTAGATATACAGTACAGACCAAAAGTTTGGACACACCTTCTCATTCAAAGAGTTTTCTTTATTTTCATGACTATGAAAATTGTAGATTCACACTGAAGGCATCAAGGGCTATTTGACCAAGAAGGAGAGTGATGGGGTGCTGCGCCAGATGACCTGGCCTCCACAGTCACCGGACCTGAACCCAATCGAGATGGTTTAGGGGTGAGCTGGACCGCAGAGTGAAGGCAAAAGGGCCAACAAGTGCCAAGCATCTCTCAGGGAACTCCTTCAAGACTGTTGGAAGACCATTTCAGGTGACTACCTCTTGAAGCTCATCAAGAGAATGCCAAGAGTGTGCAAAGCAGTAATCAAAGCAAAAGGTGGCTACTTTCAAGAACCTAGAATGTGACATTTTTCAGTTGTTTCACACTTTTTGTTATGTATATAATTCCATATATAATTCCACGTGTTAATTCATAGTTTTGATGCCTTCAGTGTGAATCTACAATTTTCATAGTCATGAAAATAAAGAAAACTCTTTGAATGAGAAGGTGTGTCCAAACTTTTGGTCTGTACTGTACTTCATTGATCCTGTGAGGTAAATTATTGTGTTACAGCAGCAGCAGGTTACACAAACAGTAGTAGGAAAGAAAAACAAAACAGAATGTAATTAAATAATTGTAAATAAATAAATACAATATTGCAGATGATTCTACATCATTCGAAAAAAACTGTGCATTAATGCACCATTTAACTATCTATTTTCATTTCTTTTTTTAATCTGTACATGTCTACATCACTGCCTGTCTCATAGCAGCTCCCTGCAAGTGAAAGGGAGGTATGATAATATTAGCAGTTCTTGGAATGGTAATTATTTCACATTGAAATAGCTCTCCTCTGACTCGATTAGACCACCACTGCTATGGACGTTTTACACCGAAAAACGTTATCTTGCCGTAATTGAATGTAACTGCCAGGGTGGATGGAGCGTGTCATTCGGTGTGTCCTCTGCTTATCTTTAAAAAACCTGATGTCCCATTACCGTGCGTCCAAAATATACTGACAGAGGAAGATTGTCTTGAATGTGAGTGCTATTGCAGCAGTCATTTTGGCTCCAAACAGACTTATTCTTGGTTTTATTTTCACCTGGATGTCAGCTATCAGAGTACATCCTGATTTACAACAAAAATATACAACAGCCAGGAAACAAATTCCAAACTACAACTGAGGAAGAGGACGCGCAGTCTGATTAGAGTATTTTATAAAATGCATTTTCACGAATACAAGCGTCACTGAAGTTGAAATAAAACGTTTAGGTACCGTATTTTTCGGACTATAAGCCGCTACTTTTTCCCCGCGTTTTGAACACCGCGGCTTGAACAACAAAGTGTTTTTTTCGGTTTCACAAACTTCAAGCCAAAAAACTGAACCCCATAACATTAGACCAATAAAATTTCCGAACGGAAACGAAAAAACCTCACCTGTGTTCTGAGCTGCACGGCTTCGGGAGAAAAAACGTTTTTTTAAACGCACGAAGTCGCCAAAAGATAAACTCTCGAGAGAAATAGTTGTGAAAGGAAGGAGGAAGACAGTGAACAATGACTTTCTTGGTCTGCTACTGTTTAGATACAAGCCGTTGTAACGCGTTGAGTCTGGGTGAAGGGAGAGCTCGCTAACTCCAGTTACAACAGAAATCATATAAGCACAGACAGGTTTCCAAAACTCGTGCTTTTTTATTTTTCTTGGCAACAGCGTTAAGGGTTAGTCAAAGAAACTTAAAAATAAGCATCAGAAAATAATAAGGACATATTCCTCAGTCTTGCACACACGCAGTAATAGCGGAAAAATGCAGTGGCAGGCTATTCCCAAAATACCGCTCTGCTCCTAAAGGAAGCGCAACATATTTCCCCCGTTACACCGTGTGTAACGTGTCTTTCGTTAAAGCCTGTGTAAGGTACATTAATGTAGACACCTGCGGCTTATAGACATGTGCGGCTTATTTATGTTAAAAATAAAAAGATTTGTAAAATTCAGTGGCTTATATATGGGTGTGCTTTATAGTCCGGAAATTACGGTAAAATGTTTATAATGAAAGAAATCCACTTCATGTTTTATTGATGAGAAACATCAGAGGAGAAACGTCGGAGTGGATATGAAGTCTACAGTAACTCAGAAAAGCACGTATATCGTCCTATTGTGCCAAAAAATCTTTTAGATGGTAAGAGGAAGAAACCTTGAGAGGAACCAGACTCAAAACCAGGTGTTCCTCATACACATATATTACTGTATGGCAAACCACAAATACTGGAACTATTGACTTCTATCTCTTTCCATTCAGATACTGAATGCACTGCGGTGAGATCAGAGTACTAACTGGTTGACAGTAAGTGGTATTGGTCATTTAGACATTCAGCGCAGCTGCTAATTCAACATTTGGTAACAGCTCTGGCACACATTAAGGCAGAAAGTAACACACTGGTTGTGTTAAAAATTGATAAGACGTGAGAGTGTGAAATACGTGTGTGTATGGTATCCTGTGATAAACTGAAACCCATTACGAATGTATTCCAGATTAAAAAATAGCCAGAGGAAAAAGTAATCATTTAGTGGAGTAAAGAGAGGAGAAAAAGGACTGACTGAAGGCCACTTGGAGGTTTCCTGACACAGCATTGTTCATGGTCAGTCCTCTCGATACCTCGTAGTTCTCCCTGACTGTGGGAGAGGTGAGGAAGCTAATAATCTGCACTTGGGGTGTGGGAAATATCTTTATATCTTCATGTTGTCGCACTTCGTGTGCACACTAGAGGGCATTTAAAGAAAAAAGGAGCAAATCCCATCATCTGAACCTGATGACTAATAACCAACACATCCTCCATCTGTGTCTGTACTATTTAACACTTGTGTAATTATGCGCAGAGTGAATATTATGCCCAGATTTTCCAATTTCCAATTTCTTCCCACCTCATTCAATTCATTTTTATTTGTATTGAGCTTTTACCAATCAACTTTTTCTCAAAGCAGCTTTACACAGATAATGCTTTAATAAAGAATGAATATGTTCTTTATAAGTGTAAGTTTGTCCCTGATGATTGAGTTGGTGGCGACTGTGGTGAAGGAAAAACTACCTGAGATGTACAAGGAAGAAACCTTGAGAGGGAACCAGATTCAAGAGGAACACCATCCTCATCTGGGTTGCACCGAATGTCCATTTATTACAGATATATGATGTTGCGGGGTGCAGTGATGATGATCAGAAGCAACCTGTGGTCCTGAGTCAATGTAGCAGACTGTTGACATTAACTACAGTCCAAATCCATCCTCAAAGCTCCTGTTCTTACTCCATAATTTTAATGAACCACCCAATTTACATGTAATTGCCCAAGGTACATGTAATGGACTGGTGTTCCCACAATAGGCTCCAGATACACCGTGACCCTAAGCCCTATGCAGATTGAATAATTGATCAACTGCTTGGTCAGGGTTCTACAGACACCACAACTGATATTTTGTCATTTTGTTTGTGCAGAAAAATATTATTTACCTTATGTTTCAAAATGTATATAAAAATTGTAACTCAACATAAAACCACAAGCACACTCCAGTGTAGAGAAAGTGATGAGCAGTGTTGGGTATCTGCCAAAAGTATCACTTTCACCAAGAACAGAAAATAATTTATATTCTTCTTTTAGGCTTTTTCTATGCAGAAGATACCAGCATGACCAGGTCACTCTACTGTTTGTTGGTTGTTGTATTTTTTCCTAAGCACAAGGTGTGTCCTGCTCCTCATTTTGCCACCACAAGCCTGAACTACAAACCTGATTACTGAATCTCAGTATTCACGAACACCTGTTTTCTCAGATTTTACCTGTGAATACTGAGCGTGTATGCTATAAAAGGCTACTTAAACAGCATGCTAACATACTAAAACATCATCTACTGTCATTGTGATAAATACTTTGAACAGAAGTACAACAGAAACAAAACATAATCTTTATGGCAATTAAAATGTTTCACTTCAACATAAGAAATGCAGAGGGGTCAGTACAGAGCTGTCTATATAATATAACTGAAAGGGAAAGGACGAAGAGCATGCAGAGCTTCCAGGATACTAGCTAATTCGGCTAATGCTCATGTCATATCTCATGGTCTACAAAACAGCACAAATTGCCTGTGACACTCCAGTGTGCCTGAATGCAACAAAGCGCCTGAAACAGCTGGGATGAATTGGGTGTTCGCGGGAACAACATTCAGTCAGTCTGCTGGGAACGCAGCAGCAGAATAACATCATCTAAACACTTAATCAGTGTGCTAATTAGCTAATTAAACTCACACACTAAAATAACTGGGTAGGCCATGCAAAGCATTCTTGAGTGACTTGAGCTGCGTGTTTTTCTTGTTGAAGATTCTGGGAAAAATCATCTCCAGTTCTTTGACTTATGGAGTTACATTCTTCATCAATGTGTCCTGGTACATTGCTCCATTCATATTTATTTAAATAATATGTAAAGCCTCAGTACATATTGCTGGGAAGTAAATCCATATCATGATTCTGCTACTTTTGTACTTTAGTGTTCCTGTGTTCAAATGTGAAACCCTTCTCTCTCACATGACATGTGCTATTCTTTTTTAAAATCAACAATTCCAAAGTTAGGGATCTCATTTTCATAACAGCTACCAACCAAAGACAGTGAAGGCAAAAGCATGTTTCTTCTGTTACACACAAAACTGGCAACTGCATCTTCTCAGCGTTGTTTAACACTGTGTTACTCTTCCAAAACCTGTAGGTTGTCTTACAACTCTTTTTTAGTGTGCCTTTTTTTATAATTTTATTTATTTTTTTTAATAGATATAACTTTATTCTTACGACTGTATATATTTGTGTGAGTTTGGTTTCTCGGTGACATCTTTCCACGCAACACAAAATCTATCAATGACCGCTTTAAAATAACTGATCAAATTCTCACAAACACATACACCAAAAGGTTTTATCAAATTTTATTTATTTTATTTTATATATATTATTTTATTTATTTATTTATTTGTTTATTTATTATAAAATGTTACATATTTATTATCAATTATTATTTAAATTAAAGTTTCTGCATCTCTATACTTGGTCAGGATGTGTCTCTGCTTTGAATCTTTGTATGTTTACTGACTTCTGCTCAACTTGTCTTTATTAAATAGCACTTGTTTATTTTTTCGACTTTTCAGTCTGATAGCGTCACTGTTTTAAATAACTGTTTTGACGTAAGCTGAGAGTCTAGTGTGTGTTAATATCTGTGACAGGGCTGCTCTGACTCATTCTCTCCACCAACACGTTCTCTCACACAGCAAAAGACATCGTTCAGAGATACTCAGGAGAAACAGGTATTGATCACAATGCTGTGAGTCTGTGTCATGTTTGCTCATGACACATAGCCCAGTTTAAATACATGTGTAATCATTGGAGGTGTGGAAGCTGCAAGAACACTCAAGTGTTTACTGAGATATTTTATTTATTTATTTATATATATATAGTATTTACTAAATGTAACTTTGTTCCCTGTACAGAAGAAAATGAATAACAAGCTCATTAGGGTTGATGGAATACACTTTTTGAAATAATTGCAAATTATTAACCTGTTAAATAACTAATACAGCTTGTATCGATTTCTTTTTTAAAACATTCATTAAGCCAGCAGATGTTTGTTCATGAGTCATGTCATGCAACAATTCTACTTTTAGGTATGTAGATATATATTTTCAGTTCATATATTTCATATATGTTGAAAGGCAGTGTGCAGTAAAGAGTCGGTAGTTAGTGTCTGTCCAACCTTCACACTTCACTGTAGTGTGTTTTACCGTTTAATTATCGATACACTTTAATTTCTGAATGTTTGCTCCCCTGTGTGAACTACATGGTACTTATTAAATTTGGGCATCCTTTCTTGACCATTAATTACAAATGTTAAATATGTAATTGTATTTTCTGCACTTATGAATACTTATTTGAAACCATTTTTACTCTGAATTAAAAGAACGCCATCATTTCAGGAAGGGTGCTTAAAAAGTATGCAGGTGTATGTGTGTCATCCTGCATCTCTGTGTGTGTGTGTGTGTGTGTGTGTGTGTGTGTGTGTGTGTGTGTGTGTGTGTGTGTGTGTGTAAGCCATCCTGCATCTGTGTGTGTTATCTTAATTGAGAATGTGTACGTTAATACATCCCTGAGCCTCACCAAAGGCATTAAGGTCAACCATAGGCCAGTATTCTAAGATACTAGTAAAAATCTTCTACATGTGACTAACTCGTAATAACTGGGATTGTTTGGAAATCAACACTGCATCTATAAATTCAGATTTAGCCCTAAGACAAGTTTCCTGCTGTTCCTGTAAAAAAAAAAAAAAATCTCCACTACTTCTACACACAAATAAACTTAGACACACTCTGTCTTCCCTTCATCCCATTTTCTGGTCACTCCATTTAATAAATGAAAAGAATCAAGCATGCATTTATAATGATACACCTGCTCACACAACCATGGCTGCTTTTATCCAGACGGCCTCTCCAGATTAACAAAAAAAAGGTCAATGCTTTCCAGACTGCAGTTAACCCAAACGACCCACTCCACACCATAACATACACAATCCCCCAGTCTACTGTGACCTTCTAATCTCTTTCCCCACTGGATTTCTAAGGATATGATGGAGAATACAGAACTTCAGAACTAATACAAGAAGCAATTTCTGGTATAGTCTGCACTCAAGTTCTGCCCAAATCTATTGCACAAATTCCTCTATTTGTTTTTTAAAGGTGAAACATGATACATTTCATTCCTAGAAGCCAGAATAATGGCAACATTTTGCATTCTTCTCCTAGATAGCTGTCCTAATTATTTACAAAAAGGAAACGTGCACCAAAAACATTCATTTCAGCCTTCAAACTAACAGATATATGAACAGTTAGACTGCAGGGTGATCTCAGGGTAAATGCAGGAGAGAGTCCTCTCCTCGCTTCTCTGAAGCATCATGAGAGTTTCATTAACGCTGCCTTCAAATGTTCAAATGATCTACATTCTCACATAAAGCTTAGACACACTTTTAGAAGCCTCCTTTAAAACATTTCTGGTTAATTAGGACACAAACTGAGAAAACTATCCATCTAAAACTCTGTTGGAAAAAAAGTACATAGAATTTGTATTTATTTTTTTATTTATTATCCAAGAAGTGCTAATTTAAGACCTCAATAAGAGGTAGGTGTTTAGATGCTATTCAAAGCCTGCTATTGACTCAGCTGTTTGGACTTAAAGTGGAAGTTTGTTCCAGCAGCTCATTGGCCAGGATCGAGAAATCTGGAAGCAAGTCTTCTTTGTACCCTGAGAGATGGTGGGACCAGTCAAGCAGTGGTTGAGGGTCGAGGAAAGTGTGGTGTAAAGTGCTAAGAGGTGGAGGGGTGCACTACAAAACTCATGATCTCAAGTTTTGGGTCTGCACTAAATACTGAAATCATTGACTATATCTAGTGAATAATAAATCCTTTAATAAACAGTTGAGAGTGAACAGTACACAGTCTGGCTGCTTTCAGGAGTTTTAAATAAGTAACTTGTGTAGAAATGTTTAACTCTTTCTTCTTAGCTTTTCTATAAGAAAACAAGTATTTCACACATATTTCTGAAGTATTGACATTACATCTTAATCCCTCTTTCCCTCATGCAATGATTGCAAATAAAATGCTTTTGTATGTCAAAGACCCACTGTGATAAGAAGCAATAAACTCACTCCTGCCCAGCTCAGTTACACGTATAGTATAATAAAAGCTGTGCCTCATCTTTAACTGACTGTTATATTAAACAGGACATTAATGAAGACATTCCAGGGCGAGACAGCAGACGGAGGGATTCACCGTCAACTCCAAGCACAAGCAGGAGTTTAACAAAGAGACAGCAAAAAGAAACAGAGAACAAAATGAGACAGGTAGAGAGAAAGACACAGAAATGTCAAGCCTCACACATTTAGTTTTCTTCTGCAAAACATGAGAGATGCAGATCGGCCATAATACTAAAACCAGACAGGTGAAGATTTCATTACACCTGTTATAGGGTGGGATATATTAAGCAGCAAGAGAACAGTCAGTTTTGAAGGTGATCTGTTGGAAGAATGGTGTAAAGTTTAAAAATCTGACTGATTTGACCGAAAACCAAATGATAGCAAGATCATACTAAGACTAGGAGCATCTACAAGGCAGTAGGTCTTGGTGTGTGTTTCTGGTATACAGTGGTAGGGACAGGAACAGGGACGGTTTAATCCGAATTCCCCAGATCTCAATCCGATCAAGAAGCTCTGGAATGTACTGAACAAACAAGTTCCACGGAGGCCCATTCTTACAACTTACAGGTTTTAAAGGATTTACTGCTGGTACAAATATCACAGTATACATTTACAGCTTTAGATCTGATTAGGGGGCACAAAGGGGCACAAGCGTATTAGATTGTAACATTAAAGATTCGCATGATAATAACTTTATGAATGTTATTTACACATCCGTCAATTATGAATTGCTGTTGGCTTTGTTAGCAAAATATCAAGTCAGTCTGCAATGCTAAAAAAGGCTTTGTATTAGCAGCCATGCAGTTTTATGCCATGCATTAGAAAACTCCTAAAGCAGCTTATGCAACAATTAATGCAGCTGTAAAAAATACAGAGTAAGCAGTAAGAGCACCAGCAGTGTTTTGGTAAAAAAGGATAAAAAGTAACTCTAAAATGTGAACATGTACAGTAGACAGATATGAGAACACACATGCTGCTGGTTAAAACAGACATGGGGCAGTGTAGAAGAACATGAATCTTTCTTCTAGATGGTTGGCTCAGTCATGTTATGGAGAATGCATGTCCAGTATCTGGAGAAGCTGTAATTATTAGGACACAAAAAAAGTCAAAAAATGAAACATATCTGATCAAAAATCTGCAATTGAAAAAAAAGAAGGGTGAGAAGACTTTTTATTTCTATTGTTTATATACCCTGGGTTGGTGATGCTGGGTAACCAGGAAGCAACGAGCTAGCTTCTAGCTCTCTATTGGTGGATTATTACAGCCCTCGCTAAATTCAGTCTGAATCCAGGATCTGACCCATCTCGGAGCTGTTTCTGATGCATTGTTCAGCTTGTTTAACTACAGAAAACCTCCTTCACCCTGACTTAAAAGATTAATGTAAGACAATGTATGAAAATCTCTATTAAGCCACAGAAATCACGAACTGCATGCAGGATGAGCCTTATGTAATCCTTAAAACCAATTATTTGTCTCCGTGCACCAATATTGGCTGATTTGGTGACAGTAGACCTTAATCTGGGAATTAAATTGACTAGATCCAGTAATTCTCATCCATTTCAGGGTAAACACCAAATCTACCCCAAATTATGACTATTCTTCTCATGTGCATATTATATTTAGCTGTGCAAACACTAAGACGACAGATTAACATTATTTTACTTTACATGTTTGTCCCATTAGTAACTGACTAACAATATCAATAAATATGTTTTCTGATCTTATATTTTATTTAGTATAATCTTATAATAAGAAAAACTACACACATTTTTACTTGCTTTGATGTTTTTCTTTACAGTTTAATACAACTTCACTTTGGAATAACATCAGACACAAAATCTCTCTGGACATGATTTGATGTGAATCACATGTCTTAATCAGGAGACACTGGTGCCCTGTGGATATGTGGAACTGTCTCTATGTCCAACCTGCTGGCAAGTTCATCTTGTCTAATACATCCCACATATTGGCTATTATTAGTTCTTTGTGTGATTCGGTTATGAACCACAGCAGAACTAAATCTCAGCTCAAACCCTCTCAGCGAATCTTGCAGCAGAGCAGATACTGCATATCACCGTCTGACAGAAAGGACGCTGAAGTCATTTTTTACTCGCTTGTTCATTACATCCAAGGTTTGGTCTTATGAATTGCTTAGCCAAGGCTTAATCAAGCTTGTGAACTTGCCTTGCTGGCATCTGATCTTACTGAACATATGAAAGAACATTCTGCAATCTCAATTCAAACATTTAAACTAATTGTATATACTTTTTGCATGTAACACAACGATCTCTAAAGACACTGCTACAGTATGTCATGCATATGTAATGATTATGTAGACAGATTCAATATTTGGCTTAAATAGCTTTAATGCTTTCTGAATACAGTTTGTTTCAAGAACATTAGAATCAGAAGAACATCACCACTCGTGTAGCTTTTGCACGTGTGACCAATTTGCCATAGATGTTTTGCTTGACCCTATGCGCCTGAAGCACAGCCGAGTCTACACTCTCATGGGGAAAAACACCAAAGCTCTGAGTGAATTTCAAACACAATCAAAATGCGTATTTGCTGTGTATTTGCTGTGTAATTCTCAACCTTCAAGACCACAAATGTGTCAATAACAATAGAAAGTTAAGTTCACAATAATGTGCTAGGAAAATGCAGCTAGCATGACTACAAAATAGTCCAAGGGTCATGAGTAAAAACTCAATGCTAAGCCAAAATATTTGTATGATGAATCATGCAGCTCTCAGTAATCAGATTTATCCCAGTAGGTCAATGCTATTATCAACAATTCAGCTAAGAAATACCTATTAGTTTGATATTGTACAGTCATCATCGGGGTGGCTGTATATTCTTGTAAATGAATATACATCCTCATGTTGTACGTCAGACCTGAATGCAATAAACAGTTTAGAGAGTGAACGGCTCTCTAAAGGGGTGCATTTAGTTTTATCACTGATAATGGTTGTCAGAGTGAAGTAGTGCTGAAGAGTTCTAGTTATACTGTAGTAACAGGGAAAATAGGCTGTAAATTTAAGTGTAATCACTGATTTAAGCAGATTTAAGCTTAAACCCATTTGCAGTTGGTTTGTGTCTCCGACGTGCTTTTAGTGCCTTAATTGTCAAGTAATTGTTAAGTACTGTCGTATTCTATATGTAGGTCTTTTCAATGTACATTAACTAACATCAATAACAAGTCAAATATCTTTAGGACAGTGTTTCAATCCCAGTTCCAGTAAAGTCACAATAAGTTAATGGAACTTAAAACTGATAGTAGGAACACTCGTGTGAGGTAAAGAAATTTGCAGGGTTTGTTGTGCCTCCTGTAAACCGTTCCTGCAATGCTGCTACTCGATATTGTTGAATCACACATTTAATCACTATGATGGACATAAAGTAAATCACATCTCTGATGCAGAAGATCTAAAACTGTCCATGTGTCATTTGTCATTTACCTTGTTGCCTATTTGGTGTAACAGATACTGAGCATGTGAATGATATTCTAATATTTAAAAGAAGCACTATTGATGTAGACAGGATTTTAGTCTCCTGGTGCAACTTGCACAGATATCACAGTTTTTACATTCCCTAATAGACCTGTCGGGTATATCTTACTGCTCACTGATAGCATTATAGTGCAGAATTTTAATGTCTGTCTATGTGTGCCAGTTTCATTTCCTGAGCTGCCAAAGTATTGGGAATAAACAGCAATATAGTTGTTACATTTCCCCAGTTGCACACCTGTATAGTTCATCAAAGAGAGTTCTAAAAAAAAAAATTTAAAAACCCACTATATAGACAGGGGTATGTGGACACATCAAATTCATGCCTGTTCCTTTGTTTAATTGTAGCCTTAACTTTAGAAAACTTCAGAATTTCCCTTCACTGTTTCTATGAGGCACAAATGTGTTCCAGCATAAAAATGCCCTTATACACAAAGTCAAAGTTGGAGAGAAAGTGTCCTACATAAATTTCTGATCAGAACTCGACTGAAATAGGAAATAAATCTAAAATTAGATATGTGATGTCCAGGTGGACATACAGAGAATATGCTTGATGTTTGAAGACCTTTATATTGCATATGCATACATATATGCTTGATGGTTCAGTAATGGAATGACTCAGCAGCCTTTCATTTCCTAGACCTCAGCATGCTAAATTCTCTCAGTCCAACACACATGCTATAATATATGAATATTATAATATAAAGGTTTAATATATTCACACTCTTGATATCACCCAAATGAGGATGGGTTCCCCTTTTGAGTCTGGTTCCTCTCACGGTTCATCTACTGGGGTTTTCCTTACCACAGTCACCCAGGCTGCTCATCAGGGATAAATACACATAATTCACTTTAGTTCTGTAAAGCTGCTTTGAGACAATGTCCATTGTGAAAAAGTGCTATTGAAATAAACTTGAACATGCACTGATGTTGATGTACCTAGCTGCGCTATGATAAATCGAGTGTTGCTGTGCGACATGGTAATGAGAATTGCTCTTGGCACATTTGCTACAGTTCATTTTAGACCAAATCTACAGACCTGTCCTTATCATGGTCTAAATGTCTCAGCCTGTGGCAGGGTTGCTATGGCAACTTCTTCCCTCGATTTCATCTGACCTCTCTTTTTTCAGAAAAAAATAAATCTTTGTACATCAGCAGTGTTGTCACTAACACGACTTTTAATTCCTTGAGCCGAGGTTCTCAATAAATGTGCCAGGGATCACTGGATTCTTAAATAATCTCCTCAATAAATAACTGAATGCGTGTCTTAGAAATAGTTATAGTTAAGAAATAGTTATAGAGTTGCATCAGGATCATTGTACATCAGTAAACCACTTTTGCATAATGTACAGTCGAATTTCAGCACAGCAAACGCTCTAAGAGTTCAATAACTCTGCAAATAAACAGTATTCTTTGATCACTATTATAATGTATTTATATTACATTATTATTATAATGTGAAAAAGTGGGCCATGTAAAGTCAAGTTTAAAAGGAAAGAGCGCAAAAGAAGGAGAGAGATAACCTTTATTAAAAGGAATTTGTGGGCCACAGAGTTGCTGGCGGGCTTCATAAAACCTTTGCAAAACAGCAGAGACAACCCCCCACCACACACACACACACACACTCAAATGTGATGCAATTGACATAATTTTTTTTTTTAATCACCCCAAGCATTCCTGCAAAGTCTGAGCCCAATGAATCCCAATTCATCCGCAAATTAGTGCTTGTTATTTCACATAGTTACTCAAAGCCTCAGAGTTTTATGGTGTCTGGGTTTTTTTTCTATAATCAAGTAACCTACCTTTAACTCACTCTTTCTTCTGTCAGTCTTCCAGTATGCTGATGTTTGTGTGTACAGTGAAGTTAGAAAAGGTTAAACATGGATGATGCATTAATCCCCATGTAAGCATTTTGTAGGGGCTTGGGATACATGATCCAAATATCCGCTCAGGAACTCCATTTGCAAAAGTGCATCTTAAAACCTACAGGAAACCTCCACCATGCTTCACTGTTTGGCTGTTCCTCACCCAGGTCTAAGAGTCCTACACAGCAGTTTCTGTTTCAACCTACTTATGAAATTGATGATTATTAGCACCTGCTTGGTATAATTGTTAAATCCTTTACCTCTGATTCTACAAAATTACTGACTTTGTTCAAGTGTACCAAGTGTGCAAGTGTAAGAATAGATGCAGGTCAAACCAAATATTGATTTTATTCAGATGAATTTTGTTCTAGATTTTTATTCATGTTCGCTCACATTGGATTTTGTATTTATTTATTTTTTATAGCAATCTTCATACATGTGGGATTTTGAAAGCTCCTGAGAGGCACCACAAATAAACATTGAAATATCCAGAGGAGATTTAAATACCAAACACATTAAGGCCATAAGACCATGATGCCATACTCTAATCTCTGCCAATCAAAGCCTACGTAGCCAATCACAGGAATTGATATTGGATTTATGTTAATGAGGGAAAACGTTAGTCTTGACTGTGCCTGGTTGGTAAAGAAAATTGTGGGTGGGGCTATTAGTCTAGTATATTACCAGTTTACTGCTGCATGAATTATTTTGATTGTCTTTGTTCTTGAGCATTAGCAGGTCATGGGAGGTGATGTTCCTCGTATTTGAGGATAGATACTTTTATATAAATGTATAAAATTGTGATGTAATTCCTCACTACGCATGCAAACAACTCTGAGTGCAGTCCAAAATACACATCACTGCAAATCTACTGATATGAATGCGGTTTAAGAGATAAATCATGACCTCCATTATTATGTTTTCTCATCAACCCTTTAGGCAAACTACATTTCTCATCTACTAAATGTCAGAAATATTGAATTTAATCCATCACTATAATAACATGTTTTATTGAAATATATGAGCAGTGTTTGGCTGAAGGCCCAAATCAACATCTGAGAGGAATCAAAATTCCTCATTAGCACAAACTTGTTCTGTTTTGGCTTTGCCTTTATTCCATTTTGCCGTCACTGTGATCCACACTAACAGATTCTACCACCATAAGTCACACATTTGCCATTTTTATTCAATTAGAAAATCCTATATATATATATATATATATATATATATATATATATATATATATATATATATATATGAAGATGTCCAGCAGTGTCATCAGCAAAAACCTAGCAGAAACCGGTGGGATCCAGGTACACCCATTTAGTGTCTGGAGAAGTCTTGTGGACAAAAAGTCTTACCTTCTAAGTGAAACAAGACTTAGCAAAATATCTATGCACAAAATGACAGGAAAATGGTAGTTGGACTCGCTCTGGACTGATGAGTCAACATTTGAAACATCTGGTTGTAGCAGGAGGCAAGTTGTTTGCTGATGGTGGAGGTTCTTAACAAGTTTAGGGCTGAATTTCTGCAAATGGATCTGGGGATTTGCTTAGAAATAATGGTGTCTTCAATGCTGAGAAATACAGGTAGATGCTTACTCATCATACAATACCATCAGGGAGCCGTAAATGTATTCTGCAGAAGGACAATGACCCCGAACATACAGCCAAAATCATTAAGAACTATCTTTAGCATAGAGGAAAACAAGGAGGTCATAGTTTTGGCTGCCAAAGCATCCTGATCACATAATCAAGTCTGTCTGGGATTACATAAAGAGACAGATTTTTTTCCTAAACTTGGTACAAGTGTACAAAAACAACTAATGTTTTGCAAGCAAAAGGTGGTCACACCAAATACTGATTTAATGTGGATATTTCTTCTGTTTGTTTAAATGCCCCCATTGGTCATTTTTTTTTTTATCCTGCATTTGTGTCCTTCCCTCCCATTCACCCACACTCACTGACAGAATAATCTGGCCATGCATCGTGTCCCGTGATGTTTTCTGACACTTTAAACGCAGGCCTCTTGAGTGACATTTTCCCCAGTCACTTCAAGCTGGTTTTCACAAACTTTGACAAAATGGACAGAGAAGTAGACACATATCTAGTCACTGTTTGGGTCTCTTTTTCAAGGCTAAAATGCCAAATGCATAGCTCTGGTGTTCTGGTCTTCGCAGGTAAGACTCTGTTGAAGCAGTTCACTGAATTCAAATGTAATATCCTTTGGCCTTTACACTTGCACTCAAACACACACATGACCCATATGCAGGCACATACTCGCCCAACACACAGGTTCATGCACGAGGCTCAGTAACACCCTAATAATTATCTGTCTAGCCTGATAAGGTTATTCTCAGCAGCACTCTACAGTGTGTGTCACTAGGTTTTAAAGGGTGATTGTCAGAAGTGTTGAACAATAAACATGGTTTGCTAAGCTCCCAGCTAGCAATGCAGCTGCCTAGCACCGTGGTGAGGATGGACTTTGGATAGAAGCAACATTGTATCTGCTCAAAACATAAGAGAAATGTGGTTATGAGGTATGTGTACCTGCAGTCAGAGATGGCAAAAGTACACACATCCTTCACTTGAGTAGAAGTACAGATACTTCTGTTTTAAAAGACTGATGACTACACTTTTCACTTAAGTTAAAGTAAAGAGGTTTGGGCTCAGACATGTACAGTACTTCAGTAAAAAAGTGGTAACTGAATCTCACATCATAATATATTAATACAAAATCATTACAAATGTTGTTCTCTAATGAATGTATCCAGTCTGAACATAGAACACAAGCAGAGAAAAGATGATGATGATCAGGAATGTGTCTGTTCTCAGTCATGATTTCATCACTGTCTCCCTCTGTCTCATCCACGTGAACCCCAAACTTCTTGTTGTCTTCAGCTTTGCTCGTTGTGAGCTTCATAAACTTGTCCAAGTCTGTGGTGTGTGAGAGACAGGAAATGATACACCAGTGGAAAGTTGAAAAAGCTGCAAAATGACAGGAAACTGGTTGATGGGCTGAAAACAACATGTAATGAGAAGAAAAAATATTGATTACATCATAAAATAGATTCAAACTAAAGAGTGTGGTTTAAAAATAGAAGAAAAAAAATACAGATATTTGTGTAAAAAATGTAATAAGTGAAAGTGAAATGTCAAAGTTGTAGTAAAATAATGAAGTTAAGAACTGATATCAGAAGAATCTACTTAAGTACTTAAGTACAAAGTATTTATACTTCATTACTTTCCATTTTTTCCTGTGGCTGATACAAACTGCACTGCGTGTATCACTCAGTTACTACAACAAGCATTTTTACGTCCATACTGATGCATTTGTCCTGTATGAGAATACCAAGAGATGTACAGTACATCTGGAAAATATTTACCGCACTTCACTTTTGCCACATTGTTATGTTACAGTCTATATAACCTTGTGCTCCAGAACATCTGATCACATGCACATTATCAACTTGTGCTGTTAATATCATGAACAACAGCAACGCTAATTCCTCTCCACTGCTTCTCTTTCTCTCCCCATCCCGAGGCATCCTGAGATTGCGCCAGCTCCAGTCACGTCCCACCTCATAAAGATTATGGACCTTTAAAGAAGTAGATGCCAAACTCGCAAACATCCCGAACCATCTAGAGACGTACCAGTGCCAGCTGGATTCCACTTCATGTGGAGTTTGGACATTGGACCTCCTTGAGTGTTTAAAGGCTCTGGCATGGAGAAGCTGGTGTTGGATCTGTGATGATCGCAAATGTTGAGCTATTTTATAAGTTGCTCAGTAGCTCCTGGTTCCACAACTTCAACTGACTGTATAAGACTGTAGAAAGAACATTATTCATAATCTTACACTCCAGTACTCATGTTATTTCTCACTCTCCAGTGTTCTGTATTGTTAAAAGACTATAATCACACTCTTGATGTCCCCAAAATGAGGATGGGTTACCCTTTTGAGTCTGGTTCCTCTAAAGGTTTCTTCCTCATAACATCACTTTAACTGTTTAATTCTGTAAATCTGCTTTGAGACAATGTCTGTTGTGAAAAGCGCAATAGAAATAAACTTTACTTATTACAAAATGTATTAAAAAAGTATTATTTCCCTTCAGATTCTACAAACAATACTCCATAATGACAATGTAAAAAGTTTGTTTGAAATCTTTGCAATTTTATTAAAAATAAAAAAGTATTCACAGACTTTGCTCAATACTTTACTGAAGCTTCTTTTGTACCAATTACAGCCTCAAGTCTTTTTCAGAATGATGCCACAAGCTTCTTACATCTATTTTTGGGCAGTTTTACTAATATTTCTTTGTAGAACCTTTCAAGCTCCATCAGGTTGGATGGGAAGCCTCTTGGTTTCAAAGTTGATGTGCTGTAAAACTTTGGTGCAACAGTTCCTAGTTTTACGTGGTTGAAATCCCTGGTAACATTGAAAAATGCGTCCAGGTGGGCCGTTTGTGGCTCACTGATTGTGTTGTGGAGCTCTCGCAGCGCTTCGTTAGCATTAGCACTAGCACATGTGCTAGAAGGGATGTACTGCTATTATTATAATAGCGGTACTTTGGGACCCTATATATACACGTGTGTGTCTTTCCAAATCATGTCCAATTAACTACTACTTGATTTATTCTCACTCACTCAGTCTCAGAATGTGTTCAGCTAGAATACAAATGTAAAGATCTCATGCTGAGCAAGAACTGTTGAGAAATTCTTTTTATAGGTGAAATTTTATCTCTCATATTTCAGCCACAAAACAAGAAAACTTAAGACGGCGCACTTAAGACAACCCAAAACAACCACCTATTCTAACAATATTTTGAAACAATAAACTAGAGGTAAATAGAAAAGCTCCAACACAAACCCTGTCAAGCATCTAGGACATGAAATAAAAAATTAATGGTGGTCTACTATGGAAAAACTAAATGTATTAATAGAATTTATTTAAAATGTACTTATGGAATTTTGGAAGAAACTTCAACCATAACTGCTGTAAAAGCTGGAGAGTGTTTGTTAATTTTTCAACAATATATCTATAATTCTTAGTTTTTTTTAAAGAAATCTATTTTTTGTATTACATGTTTCCAAAAACGTGCTTGTGGTTTCTTTTAAAGAATTTGCAATTGGTTTATACAATAAATTATACAATTTAAACTTTACGTAAAGTGTTAAGCTTTACGGTTTGCTGTTTAAGATTTTACAGTTGTTGTGATTTATAACCAACATGCCCAGGGGTACAACAGTAGCTAAATATTAATAATGGCACTGTAACTGTAATGAACCTTGTTTTCAGGGTTCATTTATAAAAACAAGGCTCTTGTTTAATGAGCATTCACAGCAGAAACCGTACTCACAGTTTTGTACGCATTCACCAAAACAGCTAATTGTTTTCTCTGTAGTTGTACAGTAAACGTGCAAAAAAGATCTTTGTTAGATTAATGCTTTCAAGTGAGCATCTACTGTACAACTGAGGTGTTTAATTGTTCTTGTGCCACAAGATTTTGATGTGAATGAGTGCATTTTTTTATTTCAGAGTTGAAATCTTATACAGTTTATAGGAACTGTATTACAGTTCATCTTCTCCTGTATTGAGAGCAAGTGCTCTATTGGGCAGAACCTGACCACAGATCTGACAAAATAAAAGTGTGCAGATTACAAAATTGTCTACATACAGGGCAGAAGAAATCATTACCAAATCTCACTGGTTGGAACGTAAAGAATAGAGTGTTAGGATACTACTACAAATGATACTACAGAAAATCAATGGCTGCTGAGAGCTCAGTCAAATCTGCTGGGATTGACAATTAAATGTCTGGGTATGTAAATGATCACTCCACTACTAAGAACATGTAGTTGGTGGCCCAGTGCGGGTCTGATCCTTTCTTCATTTCACAAAGTATCTATGAAAGGACAGTCAAGTCGATCAAAACATCTAGACAAACATTACACCAACAAAAACTAAATCTATGCTGCTACACAGATCGCAAGGACAATGTTCATATCACTACTGCCACTTATCTAAAATACATGTAAAGATCTTTTTCATGACCAAGCATCTGATTTCCTGCCACAGACTCACTTATAGCACTTTGTTTTTTGGTGATGATTAGATTTTTGATCTGATTTTCACATAGATGGTTGATGTATTTTTATATAGCATTTTACATTAGAATTCTCATAATACTACTAACATGGTATCGCTTTTTCTTCTCTCTGCATTACTCCTTTCTCTTTTCCCATGGTTTTTCTCCTGCTCACAGCCATTCACTGGCCTCTAGAAAGCATCGATTATTCAGGAAACAAGGGTTGTTAGAAAGACAAAAAAAGCATGCATTTCTGTGTGAAATGTCAGATAAAGGCACACGCACACGCACACACACACACACACACACACACACACAAACATGCTCCAAATGCAACTCAAAGCAAGCTGCGTGTTAGTCAAGTTCAAATGAATCGTAAATGTTGCATTTTTGTTCCTGAGATTAGACAATACTTTGGGCTTCCTTAAACAGCTCTTATCTCCAGTTTACCCCAAAGGGTCAAGTCAGGAGTCTGGCCATGACAGGATTTAGATTTTGCAGTCAGTAATTCAGAACTGATTTCGGAAGATCGAACCACAGCCCAGTGAAAACTTTCAAAAGCCGACATTAAACAGCCACCACCATATTTAACCGTGAGCATTAGCTACTTTTCCAAATTGCTACCTCTCAGTGTTCACCAAAACCAACTCTGGAATTTATTGATTAAAAAAAAAAAAAAATCTGTTTTGGTTTCACCTGACCACAGGTTTATTCAGAGAGCTTGTTGAATAGGAAGTTCCAGTAGTGCCTGTTAAACTAAAGACGCTCGAGTTTGTGCTTTCTGCTACTCGTTTTGAGAAGTTCAACAGCCTTTTGCTGCACATCACAGAAATATTCTTTGGTCTTACACAATGTAATAAATGACTAAAGGAATCTGGGCTGTGTGTTACCTCATATTTATATCCCTGTGAAACAGAAAGTCATGGTTGAACAAGTTCCTCTTCCTAATCACCCAATTGTGCTATCAAGTGTAAAATATCAATGAGAATATAGTTCAAATGTATTTTAATCATAGTAATCCATAAGTTCCAATAATTGTGGCACATATATATTTAAAGTTTTTTTTTCCACAGTGTATAATATTCATTAGAACAGAGCATTTTTTTAGTGATTTCTTTTTAAACAATCAGTTTAACTGAATATACAGTAAACAATAAACATACAATAAGCAATAATAAAACGTTGCCAATATTAGTGGAGGGGGACTGAAGATCACACACTAGTGACAGATTGGAACATGTACTTTACTGTAATTTCTATGCTGCTGAAAATGTATTGCTGTGCTTATCGATTTGACATAAAAGCATCCACAAAGCTGGATTGCTGAAGTCAAAATGTATATTTGTCTTGATGAAAAACTGCTACACATAAAATTCCGCACTTATTTAATTATACGATTTCATACGCCAACCTTTGTTACAATTAATTTGTAAATTTCCCGTTCCTCATTTTAAGAGTTTAATGAGTTTGCTTTAACACTGAGGGTTCAGAAAACAGCGTCTTTAAAGACATTAAACAAGTTGCATTACACTGATGTTTAGTGTAATGAATCGTTTCTCACAAGAAGTAACTAACTAGATACATTTCTCTGCAAATTATTTGTAGTGTGCATTTCTACACCTCAGGTTTAAAATAAGCTTTTAACGGCACTAGCGCAAATCTATTACCTCCTGTTTAAACACATGCAGAGTGAAAATGAAGACACGAGAGAGACAACATTGTTGACGAGTCAAAGACTTGCAGGCAGTAAGATTTAATGAGGGCACAAACACAACAGGCGTTATAAATTCTTAATCAGCACCTGGGAGCTAATAGATTCGCTCACTCATTTTGTCTGTCAAGTATTTGAGTTGTAAAAAATGATCAGAATTCTCTTACTTGCTGGCAAAATAGTATTATGTATCAACTTCTTATAGAAGCTCCGGAATTAATTCTGCTTTAGGGATCAGTGAGGGAAAACCAAAACAAATCCTGGGACAAAGTCAAGCCCCAGGTGGCTCATTCATTACAAGAAGACAATATAATTATAAAAATGGAAACTCATTTTTCCCTTCCCCTGTTCCATAAAGAGATTTTAGATTATTTCCAGCCACTCACTTTACACAAGATTACTGCTGTGTAGCATCATGTATAATAAATGAGAACAGTTTATACCACCTGCTAAGCTCATTCAATTTACACAAACCAGTCAGATCCATGTAGGAATATTTATAGATAATAGATGAGTGATGTCTGGTAGCTTAGTAGTCTAGTTTTTATTACTATATAGTACATGAGCCACACTTAATGGGTGGCATTTCCATCCCCTAGTATGTTATATGTATAAATATGCAGGATTAATACATTTAATCATTAAGCAAAATATCCTGCAATTTCCAAATGTGTAATTTTAAGCATTCATAAAAACAATACATACAACAGTGAAAAACAGTGTGTTGCCCGTCAGTGCTCTCGAATATAATAAATAAATTCCTTCAGAATTCACAAGTCACATGTTCAACAGTAAGTTGCATCATCTAGATTTGCGCCAGTAGAAGGATCAAAACAAGTTCTCTTAATTTCTTTTGTGTATATTTGATGATACTTTAACTGCGATGGAGAAGGTCAATTTCAACATACTGTTGTAACCTACACTATTTCATAAGTATTGTTTAATATATATTTTTTTTAATTAACATTTTTTGGTAAAACAGAAGTAAAAAAAAAAAATAACATACAAAAATACACATTGAATAGTGTAATAGAAATTTATTTTTATTTATATATATAACAGGGAAATGGTAGCTATTTTGGGTAATGGTCCCAATGGATTTGTGGAAGAAATCTGGTATATGGCAGAGTCAGGCATGAAGCAATAATTACATGTATTTGTTTATTAATCAATTACATTCTTTTTAACCTTTTGTAGTTGCATTTACATTTAAAGTACATAAAATGGTTCACTGAATCAGTTACCATTAAAACTCTGACAAAAAAAAAAAAACCTTAAACATTGAAAGCTTCACCATAGTTCAGACCTTTTTCCTCTTTTAATGAATGCTTTTTTAAAATCTAAAAAAAGTAGAATGTTTGAGAATATGTGAAGGGTTTTATCCCATGTAGATTGCTTGTTAGACCTGTTTTATAAAAAATAACTCAGCACCTTATGATCAACAATTCAACAGAACTCTCCTATATAAATCCATAGGTGTCAAGTTAACATGCCAGGAAAAAAAAAACATGTGATGTGACCTTTCACAAAGCTGTTAAAAAACAATACAGCACAAGAAGATAAAGTGAATGGAGCCATGAAGGGACAGACAGAACCAAGGAGCCAGAATTTACCAAAACTTTTGCACACACACTTAAGTTTAGATCTTGGCCTACACAAATAAATGCTAAAAGCTGTTTTTTAAAAAATGCAAAGCTTCAATTTCACAAAAATTATTTTTTGTAGGATCGATGCAGTTGAGAAATGTAGAAATGCCCAAAAAACCCAGGGAGGAGAAAGAGAGTGCTTTTTTTGGCAGACCAGAACCTGAATAAAGAATCTGATGAAGCTTCAACCTGTAACCAATAGACCCTGCCAGGATGTGCAGAAGAAATATCGCTTGACATTTCTTATGTGTTTCATACACATTTCTAATCTACCAGTCTAAGTTTAAATCTCATTCTCTTACTTGTGACACATGAATATTTTACATAAAAAAAACCAAAGCAATTTAGAGGACTGTCTTGCATTTTGCAGGTGTATTAAGTATTTTTCTATTTACCTATAGCAAAACAATACATCTAAACATACTCCTACCAAAATGTGCAAAGAAAGCTCGAAATGCACAAATGTTTTGCATTTACTAAATCATTTATATAAATCTAATGCATGCATGGACTTTAATCATCACTGTCCCTCATGTCAAATATACGATATAGACTATATCTTTAACTAAAGCTTCTGGTAAATGAAAGAGACACTCAGAAAATCAGGAGCCAAATGTGAATGTAAAGCATCATGAAGTCAGAGCAGATGCTGGGCTCAGCAGACTGGAACTGAAAAACAACCCGTATGAGTAGGTTGTTTAGAGATTTACTCACTCGCTGAATCTAAGAATTGAAACTGTTCGAAGGATGAGAGTTTATAATTGTTTACTTTTTTCTTTTCTTTTTTTTTCAAACAATATGTATGAAACTGGACATTATGAATTTTCTGAAATCTTTTTTAAATCTAAAATTACAAATATATTGTAGCACTGTTACGTATGTGTACTGTAACTGATCACATATATATTCCTTTCACCACCCTCCTACGCTAGTTAGAAGTGTTGTACGAAAATAACGCACACGATGGCATGAAACTGTTCCATGCATGGCGAATGACCTCTGTCTCTTAAAACTTTTCTGACCTTACATTCAAATGTATTTACTTCAGTTACTCATCAGATTTGCTGTAGGAGGTTTTGAAAAAAATACTAACTTTGATTAAAAAACAAATAAAAACAAACCAAAACAAAAAAGTGTTTAGAACAGTGCATATGTATAAACTATTAAATAGTAAAGTATTAAAATAAATTTTTTAAATAAATAAAACAATAGAGACTGAGCTTTACTCTTCCTACTGTAGTGTGGGCGAATCTGCACCAACCTATAGTGTAAAAAACAGATGCCGAGAGCAACAAATGAGACATCTATTAGCCAATCTATTAAAGTTACAAATGGATTTATTAGCCAAAGGACTAAAGATAAAATGAAATGGCCAAAATTCAGCACAAAGTGCTTTATCTCTGCTTTATGCTTCCTGTGGTTCAGTAAACAAGAAAAACAGTTTTAGAAAATGTGTCTCATCCAGTGAAGTGATCTGTGTGAGCAGCAGATCTTCAGATCATTGCCCCTGGAGCAGAAATTTGTGTAACTCAGGGTTTTATCAGTAGTCTGTGTAACTGTGGGTTGTATCAGTGGTCTGTGTAACTGTGGGTTGTATCAGTGGTCTGTGTAACTGTGGGTTGTATCAGAAGTCTGTGTAATTGTGGGTTGTATCAGTAGTCTGTAAAACTGTGGGTTGTATCAGTAGTCTGTGTAACTGTGGGTTGTATCAGTAGTCTGTGTTACTGTGGGTTGTATCAGAAGTCCGTGTAATTGTGGGTTGTATCAGTAGTCTGTGTAACTGTGGGTTGTATCAGTAGTCTGTATAACTGTGGGTTGTATCAGTAGTCTGTGTTACTGTGGGTTGTATCAGAAGTCCGTGTAATTGTGGGTTGTATCAGTAGTCTGTAAAACTGTGGGTTGTATCAGTAGTCTGTGTAACTGTGGGTTGTATCAGTAGTCTGTGTAACTGTGGGTTGTATCAGTAGTCTGTGTAACTGTGGGTTGTATCAGTAGTCTGTGTAACTGTGGGTTGTATCAGTAGTCTGTGTTACTGTGGGTTGTATCAGTAGTCTGTGTTACTGTGGGTTGTATCAGTAGTCTGTGTTACTGTGGGTTGTATCAGTAGTCTGTGTTACTGTGGGTTGTATCAGTGGTCTGTGTTACTGTGGGTTGTATCAGTGGTCTGTGTAACTGTGGGTTGTATCAGTAGTCTGTGTTAACTGTGGGTTGTATCAGTAGTCTGTGTTACTGTGGGTTGTATCAGTGGTCTGTGTAACTGTGGGTTGTATCAGTAGTCTGTGTTACTGTGGGTTGTATCAGTAGTCTGTGTAACTGTGGGTTGTATCAGTAGTCTGTGTAATTGTGGGTTGTATCAGTAGTCTGTGTAACTGTGGGTTGTATCAGTAGTCTGTATAACTGTGGGTTGTATCAGTAGTCTGTATAACTGTGGGTTGTATCAGTAGTCTGTGTAACTGTGGGTTGTATCAGTAGTCTGTGTAACTGTGGGTTGTATCAGTAGTCTGTATAACTGTGGGTTGTATCAGTAGTCTGTGTAACTGTGGGTTGTATCAGTAGTCTGTGTAACTGTGGGTTGTATCAGTAGTCTGTGTAACTGTGGGTTGTATCAGTAGTCTGTGTAACTGTGGGTTGTATCAGTAGTCTGTATAACTGTGGGTTGTATCAGTAGTCTGTAAAACTGTGGGTTGTATCAGTAGTCTGTGTAACTGTGGGTTGTATCAGTTGTCTGTGTAACTGTGGGTTGTATCAGTAGTCTGTGTAACTGTGGGTTGTATCAGTAGTCTGTGTTACTGTGGGTTGTATCAGTAGTCTGTGTAACTGTGGGTTGTATCAGTAGTCTGTGTAACTGTGGGTTGTATCAGTAGTCTGTGTTACTGTGGGTTGTCTACAGTAATTTTTATTAACTGACTTAACTGCTACTGACTCGCAGGTGAAACGTGTAGACAGAATGTTGAACAACTAGGACTATTCAGACAGATTGTTGAGCAAATTACACAAACCACAGTGGCAAGGCTTACATGTTCTCTCATGACTACAAGCCACATTTTTGAATAAAGCTGACAGTCAGTTGAACTGCAGCAGCATTAAGTCTGACATATGTTAAGCAAGAAGTCATTACACAGTAAGTGTTTACTTTGCTATATAATCATGTGTCTTGGTGAATTAGCTTCAAATCATTTCTCATTTTACTGTCTATTTGTGTGTGTATAAGAGACAAACTTGTAAGATATTTATTTTTTACTCTCCATAAATTTTCATTTAAAAATAGAGACCAATTATTTAATCATTTAGGCCCTTAATAAAAGAAAGAAGAAAAGGAGCATTTCTATCATTTCAGATTTAAAGATAGAAGTTGAGGGCATAAAATCAGATTTACTACTTGGACTCTGGATGCTGGATTTAAAAATTATTCTTTAAAAAAGGGTAATGTTTAAAATATATATATATATATATATATATATATATATATATATATATATATATATATATATAAGGGAAGATTAAAAATAAATAAATAAACAAAAAACTAATAAGAAAGCAAGTCAAAGTTAAATTAGTATTCCACAGCACTGTGTTTCAAATAGTAAGGAAGATACTAATAATACATTTTTTTTTAAATCAACATATCCACTTATTATCAATACAACACACAATGAAAATCAGCATAAATATAGCATATTTAATCGATTCCCAATTATCATCACAATTGTGCTTTTGGATCTCCTCCCTTTTCCCTTTTCTGCTGAAATCAGAAAGAGATGTTTTCTGAGCAGTTTCTTTTGCTGGCATCCTAAATAAATAGTTAACCGATATATCGGTCAACCAAAAGTAAGACATAACACATACAATTCCAGATTCACGAGCTGATAGGTGGACAGGTTAAGTAAAAATACTCTAAATACATTTTAGAGGATATTGTGGCAGTATGATATTGTATATCCCAAGTAAAGAAAGGACACTAGACGGTGATGTCATACCAGTCCAGTTTATTCTCAGAAACAGACAAACACACTGAAAGCTAAAATAGAACAACTAGTGAAGGCATTCCAGAGGTCCCAGAGGAACTGGATTTAAAACGTTATAGCGGAGCATGAACAAATGCAAAAACAGAAAATGACCTATAATTACCCACTTTACGTTGGCATTTAGCATGCACAATTTCTGTAAATGTCTTTTAAAAACCTGGGGAAAATTAGATTCAGGTTTAGTGACACTTCTCGAAACTGTACTGGAAATGAATGCATTAAAATGCATTAGCAGGATTAAACTAATATTCTAAACACTACATTTGCTACCTGGACATTTTTTTATTCATATAAATGCCACCCAAATTAGTGTATGGTAGCTGGAGTAACTGTATACCTACAAACAAAGTCTGAAGTGCAACTATATGATAAATGAATAAACTGGATAATGTTTTTTGAACCGGATAATGTTGTTTGAATTGACATTATGGGCACATGGGCAACTGCTGTTAATCTTTTAGTTTTTTTACCTGCACATATTTTAGTGTCTAATTCCTCTGAAAGGCAATTTAACTATTTTCACAAAGAGTTGCAGGAAAAAAGGAAAATAAAAAAATTGCAGGTGTTCAACATGAATTATTCCAGCACTTTATAATTAACATCATTATATCACTTGTGCATGCGATAGGCATGTGTTTACATGCTTTTCTTTACAAGTGGATGATTAAGCGCATACTTAACTATTAAAGTAAAGTACTGACAAACCCCAAGGCCTCAGTAGGAAAGTCTTGCCCAGAGGACCTGAATTACTGTAAATTTGAGTCAATGGTTTTGATGTGCCGGGGCATTTTAACGGACCTACCAGGATGTTTTTTGCTAAAAGCGAGATGTTCTTCAACCCTCTCTCTTCCTCCCTCTCTTTTTCACTATTTCACAATTTCTTTTCATACCTGTCTTATTATTCTTCCCTTCAGTTATTTAAGTTTTATAGACATCATTGTGCTGATGCCTTATGATTACTGTAGGAGTTAATATGACAAAATATTCATGATATAAATAAAAGCAAAATATTCATCATAGATGATAATGATGTATGAAAGTGCCACAAAAAAATCAAGCAATAGAAACAAAAACTGAACTGAATGTTTGGCCAGGTTGTGAGAGTGCGCACTGTGGGAATCCACACAGCCAGAGACAGTGAGAAGCTGAGTTCAGAGAAGGACGTCCAACCTGAAGCTCTCACTAATGATCCACACACCATGAGAGACTCGGTTTCAAAAAAACACCAGAATATGCTCGTTAATGATCTCACTGTCTGCCCAAAAATGTCCTGCAGTGTCCACAGACGTCTTCAAGTGCACTAATCCGCTTCTATTAAAGTATTCAGTACATCTATATAAAGCCTTTTACAGTTTTATTCATAAGAAATCAGGATTTTCACTGAGATATCATGATTAGATGTTTATTATAATGGTTTAATCAGCAGCCTACAGAAATATAAAACCCAAATATGGTTGGGGAATTTATTCTGGGGATGTTTTTACTCTGATCATCTCCACAAATAATTGAAATATGGCACCTCGAAATGCAAAGGGATTATAGGCATGTAAAGATTAAAGGATTCTTGAGAAATATGATTTGCTTCCTTTACCAAAGCAAAATGGCAAAAATATACAAGTAGAACTGAAACTGTGTAACAAAGCATCTCACTCCCCCTAAAACCCACATCAATTTAATCTCATATAATGCCCCCTTCTTTTGGCTTCCATGCTTCAGCCTGTAGATTTAAATCCATGAGCACTCCCAGTGATTGCTGAATCTTATTCATGTGGTTGTATGGTGCAGCTTCAATACAGAGTTTCGATCCCTGGAACTCGAACTGCTCTCGCAGCTGAGGTGCACCGCAAAGCACATTGCTATTCACTGTGGCGGCAATGTTATCTACATAAGTGATTCACAGCACACCTGACAGCAGCACCTCCACCATTTCAATTTCAGAGCACAAAAAGAAGTGATGAAGATATGGAGAGAAGGAGAATTGGTGTTATTAGAGCAGAGAGGGGATGAATAAGAATTAAAGAGGTGAAAGAGCAATTATTAGAACAATTGGGAGATTTTCAATAAGCCAACATTGTTCATTTGGGAAAAGAGCACACAGATATATACACACAAATGATAACCATATTAATTAAGATTATTGCCTCCAAGAGACATCATGCAGATTTTCAATGGGCCATGACTGCTAGTGGCAGTTTTGAAGATGCCCTCTGAGATGATGGCAAACCCACAACAGACTGCATCAGGTTCCATTCAGAAACTTGAGTTACCTTTTCTGATTCATCTCAAATGCAAAATTATTATTAAACATTTTTTCGTGCAATATTATGATAACATTTTCAGGCTACTGGTGATGGGGTAATGATATAGGCTACTTCAGACACGATACTATCACAAGTTCTTTGAACATAATGACGGGTTCAGTGTACTTTAGTGACCTCCACAGTCATCAGATCTGAAAAGTGTTCAGCTTTGCAGCAATTCTGATCTTCATAAAATTCCAAAAAGTATTTCCAAAACCTTGTGAAATCCATGTTATGAGGTTGAGGAGGTTCTTCGGGCCACAGGAGCTTTTATTTAGCAGATGTTGTTTGCTGATGGAAAGTAAAACGCCCCTTGCTCTGACATAAAAATACAATAAAAAAAGAAAAATTGTCTCAAAATACAAAACTCTTTCATTTACAAAGTGACTGTACATTTAACTAAATCTGTGCTTTTGGTGTGCATGGAATAAGTAATAAGACAAAACTGCACAATAAAAACAAAAAAACAAACAAACAGCAATACCTGGAACCAAAAGATAAGCTTCACCCAAATAACACCATCGTACCTCAGAGCACAGAGATTCATGTGTAACAGCATTTCAAATAATAAAAACAAAATAATAAAACCCAGAAATTTTATTTGGCAATAATTCATTTCACAATGTTCAGAAAAAGACACATATGAGCACAAAAACACCATCAAATGCACACAGAGAAAGGCAGCGGTGAATTAATCATGATATTGAGCTGCTTCAGTGCAACAGTACTGTGTTATTAAATATCCCTGAATGACCAGAAACAAGAATAGAGCAAACTGATATTTAGAGGAACATCAATAAAGGTCGAAAGACTCGAAAACATACACTCAACACAACTCAACACAACTCAAGAAGGTATACTGCATGGCTTAATCAATTTCCTGGCAACATAGTAAATAACAAAGGTTTTTATAAAAGTATCTTTTAAGTGTTAACTTGTTGATACAAGGCCTATTGTGGCAAATTAATAAAAATAAATATTCTCTTAATTGTCTGTTAGAATGTAAGCAAATTACAGCTGGGTTTTGTGGTTATGGTCCGTCTCATTAGGCTAAAAAAACAAAAAAAAAAGGTTGCAACCGTAAATTATCCAATTGCAAATTGCCTTTGCATGGTGACCTGTAATGAAGTCAGCACAGCTTTCCAAATGCAGAACCACCCATTCCTTAAATACCCTCATTGCAGCCAAATTACAGGCAAATGTATAAGCACTTTTCTATTAACAACACTATTACCAACACTACAACAAATTACATTTCGTACTTTATAGCAGGGTGTTGGCTTTCAGTGTTTTTGTTTCTTGTTATTTTTATTATTATTATTTCACAATTTTCAAACAACAGAGCAGAAGCAATATCTCCTTATGCAATGTTTTTTAAGTTAGAAGAGATGCTTCTTTTCCTTTGTGTTGGTAGAAATCTGAGTTACTTCATTCTGGGTATAATGCTAGTAGACATCCAGACGCTAACAGACCCAGGCACAGGGCTATTGTATAATACACTTGACTCATTGGACTCGATTAAGAAATGCTGGCGTGATGAACTGTCATCATTTTTAAGTAACTAATTACTAGAATTTCTGCAATTCATCTCCCTCTATGAAGTAGCTCCTTGTCATTCAAATGCTGAAAGGATTTAATTTAATCACTAAATTTGATCATACTGACAAGACTTTTTGGTTTAACGCATGATCTAAATGGCATCAGTTATTGTGAGACGAGAATGAAATCCTCACTTCTACTTTGCAGAAATACGCAAATTCGGAATGAACACAAAACAAAATGTTGCATATTAAAGAGTAAAGATGGCGATTGGAACTCCTGCTATCGGATGCTGTTAGGCATCGAGAAAATCTGCAGTTAATATTAACCTGTAAACTACATTTTCATGACTATTTAAGGATTTAATTATTATATGGTCTTATAAAATCTCCAAGTATTAAACTTTCACAATAGTTTTCTGTAAACATTACACTGTTTTCCTAAAGGGCTTCATTACGAGGCCTCTAAATTTTAAAGTTTAAAGTAAATCAAATATTTTTTTCTGTTAATCTTTCTATTAAAATGCCCAAATCAGCAGTTGGTATTAAGTAAATAAACATGTTAATTCAGACACTTCAATGCCTCAGTGGATACATGTTTGTTTGCTTGGTTCTCTTTTACAAGTAGACTGCGTTAAAATATTAACGAGCATGTACGGTGATATTTCCAATAATTCTGTTAATTGGAAAATACAGTTCTCCAGTATAGAAACAAAGCTGGTATTTACAAAGCTCAAGACTAATGACCAAAGCAAAGCCTGCTGTTTTATTAGAATAGTCTGACAAACACATTCATCACCATGTGCCTCTGTCATGGTCATAAATTTAAGTTAAGAGAACAAGATTGAGCAAATTTAAAGAAGCGTGTGTTTTATTATATTTAATCTAATTCAGTTTTATTTGATGCTTTTAACAAAGGACATTATATCTACAAAAAGGTTATAAAGATTCTCTGTTGACTTATTTCAGGCTTCTGTCCAGTGATTACTTAGTCATGAAAAGGTTGATGAGCCCCTAAAAAAATACTTCTCCAGCCGTCTCTGCATTACATTACTCGCTGTGTGTGACAGAAGGTTGACTGTAACAAATCTTTGAGTTTGTTGTGGATCATGACAGTAAGCTGTACAATGTGCTATTCTCTGCAAAACATCATTTCTAAAAATAATACAATTTACATGCAATGAAATTTCAATTCACCATGTAAAAAGATGCACAAACAGTGTGTTAGTATAAAAAAATAAATCACACAAACAAATCAAAACTAATATATAAAAACAAAATCGGAAGTACATGAACAAATCTTCCTTCATTTCTCCTCACAGTAATAAAACCCCATGCTTGCTGCAAATACCTGCAAATCTTGTAGTGTGTGTGTGTGTGTGTGTGTGTGTGTGTGTGTGTGTGTGTGTGTGTGTGTTTAAAGAAAGGAAGAGCTAATTAACCCTAGCAGAAACATGATAGGAATAGCTAAGCAGGGTATAATCAATATTGTGACAGAAAATCAGAGCTGCTAAGTCAATTCGTTTTTGAATCTAAAAACATCACTCTCTCCCTTTATTAAATATAGAAGAAAAATCTGGGTTACTCACCAGCATTAGAAGGACATTTAGGTTTATTAGGACATTTCAGTGTCCCTGTAATACAGAGCTTATATATGCTGTTTTTTGACTCCAATAATGACCCCACGATTATTTTCTAATGACCCCAAATACCAATGGTACGCATGCTGTATGTGAGTTAAGAAATTCCCTGTTAACAAAGAGCAAAATAATAGCAAAAAATAATAATTTACAGATGAGGAATGTACAGCTCTGTAGTGCATGTCTAAGAGTTTGTTCTCACCACAGCTTGTGCAGAGCACTGTTTATTTCAATACATTGAATACACTGACATATATTGTGCAATAAAAAAAAATTTTTCATCAATTGGAATATAAGCTTAATGCTTATAAAGAACCAAAGATTATACAAAACCAAAGTTACTCAAATATTTTCATCTAAGACATTCAATACGTCATTTCATTACTTCAGTTAACTGGTTTTACAAAAGCATAACAAACAATCTGTAATTTAGGGAGGAATTTATGAACTAATCTATTCTAATCTCCTGTCTATATCTTAGTTACCAGGCCTGCCAATTCACTCCACCTGATCACTTAATGCAAACTGAAATCAGTCAAGTAAGCTAAGAATTCCACCATCCATAATAGATCTTTTTCCAATGTTCTCTTTCAATCACTAAGATTTCTGAAACAATTAAAAACATTTTGTAAAGAACAACATTAATCTATAGATCATCCAGTAGAGTAGCTGAGCTACTGTACACACCACTGTGAATCAGCACTAACAACCATTTATGTGTGCGTGCGTGCGTGTGTGTGTGTGTGTGTGTGTGTGTGTGTGTGTGTGTGTGTGTGTGTGTGTGTGTGAGTGTGTGTGAGTGAGAGATGACCTTTCAATTATAGTGAAAAAATAGTGCAGGATCAATACCATTGTCAGTCTGATTGGCTAAAATACTCGATATATTCATGCAGTGCATCTCCATTGATAAATCAGATTGTTAATTAATGCAGGAAACAAACAAAATTGCATGCATGTTTCAGAGCAAATTAGTTTTACAATTATTTTCAGTTTGTTAAGCAGAAATGAAATGAATGCATATTAGAGACAAAAGCAGAGAGGCTGCACTGCAACTCCACTGATGACAGAAATGCATGATTTTGTAACATGGCTGGTTCCTATTTTTTCTTACAGTCTCTCATTAAGCTGGAATTATGTGTTAAGTGTGTCATAAGAAACACATCTCCCAGCTGACATGAGCATAAACATGAACAGACTTCAGTCACAGAGAGATGCTATTTGAATCATGAGGTGCGATAACCAAGTGTCTCATCATGCACACATGATGGATATAAAAGTCCCAAGTTAATGATTGTAGCATAAAGGTAACAGAATCATTTCCATTCCATTGATCTTGGAGACATCGGACTGCATTCTCTACATAACTGTATTTGGTTTGCTTTGATAGAAGACAAAATAGATATACTGTCTGAAATCTAATCAACTGAGTCATAGAAATCATGTACATCTCTGTATGTTTCTTTTTCTCTCACACACACACACACACACACACACACACACACACACACACACACACACACGGCAGGTGGGTGGTAGTGGTGCTGTTGTGCCAGACGCCTACAATACGTTTCAAGCTGTTCCCTTTACAGAGCTCAGTGTTCTTTCATGCAAAGAAATCAAAAGGCTGGCATGCACATACACACGCCTGCTAGGATGCTCATTAGCAAGCAGTTTTCTGCCGCACAAAGCTACAATCATTTTAACAGAGCAAAGAAAAAAAGATTTTGCTGATATCAGTGTAAACAATGTCGATGTAGTAGTTCCAGCAGGAAATATTATAAGGATAGTTTTTCATGGTTACCGTGAATGTTTTGTAAGACATTAAGTCGTGAGTTCTGATTTCAGATAAATACTTTGTATTGTATTATCCACACTGGTCACGTGCAAAAGTATGCGTCATTCAGTAATTGTAGCAAAACGAATTCCAAGCAAACATTCGCTATTTATTTGAATAAGTCGACTACAATAATAAAAATGACTACAAGCAAGTGACATGGACAACTATATTATGCAATAAAATAACTAGATGGTTCTGGATGAACAGGTCACTGTGGCTGTCAAAAAAACCATCAAATGAATGTTTGGCCCTTGGGGTAGGGCCCCAGTATAAATGAATAAAAGAAATGCAGGGTTTGTTTTGCAAAAATGTTAACATACTGCATTTTACTAGTTTTCAAACGAAAATGATCTCGACCATAACCATGGTTTTATGACTTAAACTAAGACTTAGATGAAGTCATCAAGAGCCTGTTTTCTGAAGATGAAGCATGTTTCAGCTGTAAGTACTACAGAATGAAACCCCCCTCGCATTTGAGCCATGCTTGCAAAAAACTAAAACAAATTAATAGAAATAATGTTTTTGTTCTTATTCCAACTTAAAAAGTCATACCTTTCTATACAATAAGAAAACAATTTTGATCATTAAAACATTTTAAACCAAGTCTATTCCTTAGTATTCACAGCTTTTATGTAGTTTTAGTCTGATCTTCATCAAAAAGACTGAGGACCGTGCCAATATCGGACTTCTGGTCAAGGGAGAACTATGTAGAAGGAATATGATTTTCTTTTATTACCTGACTGGAGATAAACATTATTGGCTACTACAAAATAATTATAATTATAAAGTGGAAGAAAACAATAGCAGAGTACGTTTTTAATAAAAAATTAATAAATTAATAAACCCTTTGTGGTTGAGGTTTGTCAGTTAGTCAAAGCCAAGAGATCATTATATAATGACAGACAGTGGAGTTCAGGCTTAGTAAAAATGGAACACTGTGTTAATATCTAAACTTTCTCAAAAAGTACTGTTTTACAGTAATGGGGGAAAAAAAAACATTTATAATCTACTTTGATACTAATATTCCAAAGAAAACATTTACGTAGCCCCTATCAGTGCCTTTGAGTACTTTACAATAACCTCGGAGTTTACATATAGTTGTGTGGAAAGCAAGAACAATGTTCAGTGAGCAGCCGCTTTGCGGTTCCATGAAAAGTCCTTGTTGATAATAAAGGTCAGCGGAAAATGGTCAGACTCTATCAACCTGACCGGTTCCAATCCAGCCATGAAAAAACTGCAACCTTAGGGTCAATCTACCTGCTCTTCTTGGTTTCTACCACTTTTCCCTTTTTATCGGAAGCAACTCTGGATGCACACAGTACCTTACCAAGCCGAATATTAAACACAACAATTACTACATACTACAACACACAGTGGTTAAAATATTTGTTTCTACAGTCCATGAAAGAAAGTCTGGGTAAGTCACAATTGTGTTCATTGGTAAATCTCAAACTCAAACTTTCAGCCTCAGTTTTAGAAACAGAGAAAGTCTTCCTCAGACTATTCCCCCAACTCCCAACTCACCCCACAATCTTCCACCTACACACACACAAAAAAACACTTAGGCCAAGAACCAAAACAGGATGTTGATCTAAGGACACACCCACTGGTTGCAAAGTAGGAAGAGAGCCAGACAGACAGACGCCCACACTGGGGCTGGATCTTGGACTGAGACAGTGGTTATTATTAGTGTTAGGAAGATCAGCCATGAACTTTCCAAAGATTGAATAGAAAAAGAGAGAAATTGTGTGTGTGTGTGTGTGAGAGAGAGAGAGAGAGAGAGAGAGAGAGAGAGAGAGAGAGAGAGAGAGAGAGAGCTTATATTACACTGAATCATCCCATAAAAAGATGATATTTAGGTTTTTAGGTAGGTCAAAGCTGAAAGAAATTGGAAAGAAGTTGTTTTATTCAGAGATGAGGTAGTCAGGGCCATAGGCAACAGCAGAACATGGTAACCATGTCTGAAAATAGTCACTACCAAAAGTATATGACAAAAAGCAAAAAGATTCATTCTAATTGAGCACAAGGAGGAATACAGTTTCTCCTGAGTTTTGGCTAAGCTGTTGAATAATAAGATTTAAAGCAATTTTGATTAATTAAACTAAACATTATAGTGATTAACGTGCAAATCATTAGAAGTCTGAATTGTCTGAATTCTAGACCCCATAAACATCACCTATGCTAATTTTCCTCCCTTGGAAGCACATGTAATTAATACCGTGTGTGTCATTAACTCAATCAAACTCAATCAAAAACTCAACAAAATGGAATCTGCATTAGGTAAGTTAAAGGGGAGACTCAAGGCCTGTGAGGACGTGGTCTAATGTCTTTCCTCATCTGAACCGGATTATTGGGTCAACGTCACATCCACATACCCCGAACACAACCCCAGTATAATTTTTACATCTGAGTACTAGAGTTTTCTTTTGGTTCCATATATAGATGTATAAAACATTGACAATCAGCATTTACGTTAAAGCATATTTTTGCAGTAACTAATATAAAATATACAGGAAAGGCCAATAAATTTGAGGTGGTAAATCAGCTGAAATTATCTAACGATCTAAATTATCATTTTCAAATTATCAAATTATCATTTCCTTAAATATATTTTATCTTTAATTAAATAACAAATATTTAATTCAATTTATGGCATTAAGCAGATGCCCTTATCCAGAGCAACTTGCAACTGAGCAGGGGAGGATAAGGGGGCCTTGCTCAA
The DNA here is from genome assembly GCF_014805685.1 of Silurus meridionalis. Classification (NCBI taxonomy): domain Eukaryota; kingdom Metazoa; phylum Chordata; class Actinopteri; order Siluriformes; family Siluridae; genus Silurus; species Silurus meridionalis. Next base: position 24,396,767 of record NC_060901.1, read on the forward strand.
GGGCCCAGGAGTAGCAGCTTGGTTGTGCTGGGATATAAACCCATGACCTTCCGATCCAGACTCCAATGCCTTAATCACTAATTACACTAAAGATCTATGGGTTTAAGCTTGACATATACACTCTGGGGTTTTTGTGCTATGCAGAATAATATGTTAAATAATATGCTGACTTTTCAACATAACAAAAACACCCCGAGGTATTAATATGATTATGCATCACAACAATAAATCACACTGATTCAACTTCAAACTAGAATCGACCCATGTGAGATCACAGACCTCTGTTAAATCATAATCAAATAAAATGTTTCTAAGAATAATCAGCTCTTTATAAGCAAAACTCTGTGGGCAATGCAACAATGTAAAATGACTAGTATCTGGGTGTGTGACAGAACAAAGTGCACCATTGTTTTTCAGAATTTTACCACTCCTTTCCATTACTTTATCATCTGCAGCAATAATACTTACAAATCACAGCCTCATTCTGATATATTTAATTACATTTCAATGAATATTGAGCCTCCATTACAAATTTCTGCATGGTCATCATTGGCCAGCTTTCTAATCAGTCATAATGCATCATAATTCCTCTATAAAGAGAGTTGAAAGAGAATTGATCGAATAAAAAGAAATAACTGGGGAACATAAATTTGCACATGCTACAAAATCTATTTAACATATAAAATTTGCTTGTATAACCTTTACAAAGGTTATCGAGGCTGATATAATCCTGTGCCTTAACATGATTTTGTTCAATTGAAAGTTAATCTAAAAAACTAAAATGAAAAGAAGCTATACAACAAACCATCAGCTCACATTTTGAGAGATAGTATGTTTTTTACATTAACATTTTAGCAGAATTTTGTTTTGTGTGCACGTGTGGAGTTTTCTGTTCAGTTTTGATCATTTTATTTGTTTATTTTTTCAAAAGTGCAACTTAAATAACGAAGAAAATAAAAGTTTCCACACAAATCAACTTTCTCCAGCTGCAGCCTGTTGTACTTCCAGTATATCATGAGTGACAGATCTTTTGGCTGTTATTTTGGTTGAAAATTTGTTTTTTTGGTTTCATTGTTATTGTATTTTCTGATTCTGTTTTCTGATTTGTTATTATGATTTCTGGATAGTTTTGTTTTGCACTTCTCAGCCACCATAGAAAACAGAAAAAATCCCAACAGCACAAAGCACTATAATAGCAAATGTCTAATTTATGTGGTATATTTTTAAGAACATGGAAGTATTATAATTTGGAAGAAAACTTCCAAAACAGATTCTTCATCTGGAATTCAAACAAAAATGTTTAAGAAGCTTTTGTTTGAGTAGCTCAAGTCAGTGAGGACTACGCCGAAGCTATCAGCAGAAGGAATCAGCTCTAGTTGAAGCTGCTGTGCAGATGATAGTCAGTGTTGTGTTCAGTGCGCTAGTCTCAATAAGTCAGACCTTCAGTGAGTATTTCTGGACTCTGTTCCAACCCCAACTGCACACACTGCAGTGCAAATGATGTACAACTGATCTATCTGACAATAGCAAGATTCAGTTTCCGTTTTCCCTGTAGGCCATCGTATTGACGTTCTTTTTTCAGCTTTTCCCCTTATGTCTACAATAAAAAAAAAAAAAAAGCTGAAATAAAAATCAATAGATTTAATATTTTTTATACAGACTATATAGCAGCTGTAAAAATGTTTTTTTAAACTCTACTTCACTCTTGGCACATGCAAATGCTTTTTCTGCAATACAGAATGTACGAAATTACTAAATCTTTTAATCATTTTCTCTTTTAATTACATTGCGTTACTGTGTACTGTACATAAACATGCATGTGTGAATGAAAAAGTCAAATTACAATGCCTGATATAATTCCATTATTTACAGTTTGCAGTTCTGCCATATTTTATTTTTTTTTACCAGTTTCCAATGCTTTGTTTAGAAAAGAAAAAAAGCAGTTTCCTAATGGCAAACACCCAAAAGTATATACAAAGTCAAAACATATTGCAAAATGCAATATAAGAATATAACTTATTATACGTTATTTACAGCTCGATCTACTGAAGGCTGTGATCGGAGTTTTTTTAACCATTTGACAATATTAGTCAGAATATAAAGTGGCAGAATATCGAAAATGATCATTGTTGAATCATAACTCTGCCATGCATATTTCTGAACATTTACCCTATTGGTGAGTGTGTGCACCTACACTGCTGTAGAGGTAGATTAGACTACACTACATCACTAACCCTACATTTATAAATAGTGTACTAAGCATTGAGCTATGAGCTGCCATAGATCCCCCATGTGTAAGTAAAAGAAAAAGAAGAGGACAGCCCCACCCCCAAAACCCTCAGGGTTAGTATTGTTCATCTGTAGTTCTGTCCTTCTAAGTGCTTCAGCAGAGTGTCAGACACCTTTTTTAGAAGACTAAAGAGATATATTTTCACTTAGACAGACAGACTGACAGATAAATAGACAGAGAGACAGACAGACAGACAAATAGACAGAGAGAGAGAAAGACAGACAGACAGACAGACAGACAGACAGACAGACAGACAGACAGACAGACAGACAGACAGACAGATAGATAGATAGATAGATAGATAGATAGATAGATAGATAGATAGATAGATAGATAGAAAGACAGGCAGGCAGGCAGACAGACAGACAGACAGACAGACAGACAGACAGACAGACAGACAGACAGACAGACAGACAGACGGGCGGACATTTCTCACTGTCAGTTTAAAAATACACTTTTCTAGCCTTTCTATTCTGATTGGGACATGCAGGTGTTTTATATACACACACACATACACAAATATGCAGTCACCAAAAGAGTTAAACACTGTCATTAAATATATATATATACACACACACACACACTATATTTTATATAATATATTTAGGACCACACAAATCTAAGAAATTAGGGGTCCTTCAATAATATATATATATAATACAAAAAACTCATGAAGGGGTAACGCAGCTCTGTCATAGATTCTTGTATCAGCTCAGTGTGAGGCCTTGCTGATGATGTCTATACACTGTCTCAGCTCGTTCTAAAAGCACACAATTAAACCTAAATCATACCTTTATACGCCCATGAATTACTACCGATTTTGTCCTGAGGTTTTGTTCCGTTAATTCCTAAACTATGAAAAACACTAAAGTGTCTTCTCGATCTCTAAACCCATGTAGCTGGAATCATCTATCAATCAGCACAGAGAAAACACTTTCACGAAAATTCACATCATAAAAACAGGAACTTAATGCTTACTTGTAGCAAAATAAATACCAGGCTTCTAATTATGTAGTGCATCATTTCTTATTCGGTGTAACTCTCATCCAAAACAGGCCGCCTATAAAATCCTCATACTACCATCATGTCATCTACTATTTACTGATGTCTAAAAGAAAATCTAAAATCTAACTAAAGTTGAAATTTACTAGAAGTGAAACAGTTCCTATATTAACACATTTATTCAAGATTTTGTTATTTATTTGTACATTTCTGTACCAAGAGTTCAGACTACAGATTTAATCTGTATTTAGAACTAAAGCAAAACTCATGCATGCAGGGTTTATAAAACATCTTATTTCTGCTTGATATGGACATTGAATGAGGAGAATTTTACTTGCATGAACATTAAAAATCAAAATGAAGTCCAGCATTAATGTGCAAGTTTGATGTAATTGCAGCATGTTGCAGTTTTTCTCAGTTTATTTGAACATGTTTAACTCACGATCTGTCTTCTCTGCACTAGGTGTAGGTTAGTTGAATTGTTTAAATCATTTTATGTAAGTCTGCCCTGAATCCGGAGAACTTTCCCTATGAATATTAATTTTTCTAAGCATTTCAAAGACAAGAATATGCTTGCTGAAATTTATATCACTGCCACATTGCATTTACATTATAAGACCATATGCAACAATCAGAAAGATCAATCAGATAAACACTGATAAAAACTCATTTATTTGTATGCAATTTCTCTAAGAAACATGAATAATTAACAATTATACATCTCAAAAACCTGTAGCTTACTTAGCTTCATTTGTACAAATTTATAAATATGAAATAGCTTTTAAGTCTTTTTTTTTTTTATCTGGGAATTTTCCAAAATACTACATGAAAAATAAACATTGAAAAGTTTAATCAGTGTAGCACCTAAAGTACCAGTCAAAAATTTGTACAAACTTTGTCAGTGTTTTTACTTCATTTTCAATATTTTCAACATTGTACTGAATAATAATCCTGAATAATTAATCCTGAATACATCCAAACAATGAAAAAACATGTATGAAATTATGCAGTTATATTTAAGATCCTCTTGGAATAGCGACATTTAGCTTTGATGACCACTTGGCAAACTTCTGGCATTCTTTCATCAGATTCACGAGGTAGTCACCCGAACAATTTTTTTAATTTACAGGTGCACATTTACAAGAGATCATTTGTGATATTTCTTTCCTTCTGAACGTGCTTTAGACCATCAGTTTTCTTGTGTAGAGTAATGGGTAAGTACTGAGTTAATAGCCCTATTAGTGCTACTACAACTACTGTACAAATCCATTTTATAGTAAAAAAAAATCTCATTTAAGTAAAGAGAAAAAACAGTCCATCATTACTTAGAGAATAAAGAAATGGTCAGTCAATCCAAACAATCTCAAGGAAGTCTCCAAAACCATCAAATGCTATGAAAAAACTGCCTCTCATGAAGACTGTCCCAAAAGAGGAAAACCAAAAACTACCTCTGCTGCAAGTTTATTTAGAGTTTATGGTAATGACCTCCAATTTACATAAATACTTCTCAAGGTTCAAGCGGAAGGAATATTCCAACATCCACTATTCAGAGGACTGTAAGTCAGGCCTTCATAGACAAATTGCAGCAAAGAAAACATAACTTCAGAAAAATAACAAGCAGAAGTGACTTGCTTGGGCCAAGAAGCACAAGGGATGGACAGTGGAAAAGTGAGGTTTTTGGTTCTAAGTGCTGTGTCCTTGTTAAATATACAGAGGGTGAACGAATGGTTCCTTAATGTGTCGTTCTCACTGCAAAGCATTTTTCCAAAAGTACAATGAATCCAATCACACCTCTAGGTTATGTAAGAGCTATTTGTCCAAGAAGGATAATGGAGTGCTGCATCAGATGACCTGGTTTCCACAATCACCCAATCAAAATCCACTTGAGATGGTTTGGGAGGAGTTGGACCTAAGAGTAAAGGCAAGCACCCAACAAGCACTCCAATCTTAGTAAATCAAGAAAAAGAAAATGTGTAAGTTAGCAGTGCTTGTGTCCAAAATTGATGAAGTATTCAAATATTGTATAGAGTCTTATCACTGTTGTGTTTGTTTTGTATGATGTTATAGATTCACTTTGTATTTATACTTGCGGTTCAGGTAGTGTGTAGTGGTACAATTGTAGTGTAAAAAGTCTGACCTTCTACAGCACTGCCCCTGTGTTGTCTGACTGATTTTCTTTTTATACTGCACAATCTAAGGGGAAATTATGACCTCAGGAGATTCAAAAACTTATCTGTATTGTCTTAGATGCAAAAAAAGAAAAAAGAAAAAGGATGTGGTCATATAGATTGATTCTCTCAATTTATCCTATTTTATACTCTAAAGTACTCAGCAGCCTTATAGCTGTTTAGTGATGTTTTAGTTGTCTTTTTGTATAGATTTTTTAAAAACATTTTTCTTGGTTATAACTAACACTCTTATATTTTGCTCTTTTAGCAGTGATAAATGCTGCCACCATTAGCACAAGACATTATGGTTTGGGATATCTAGGGGCTGTGTATAAGAGACGGAAATGTGGAGAAAGACAGTTGTACAGTTGCGCCATGCAGAACAACAGCCTGAGAGGAACAGCGGGGGGTAAGACTTTTTCTTGTGTTTTTATCATCTGTTTTTGTCGTACCTGAGCTTGCCTTCCAAATTTCTGATACTTATGTAAAGTGGCCAGTAAATGACAGCAGATTATTCAACAACAATACAATACATAACAATTGCTTTTCTCAATGGATTCCAGGTTCACTCATATTTAAAGAAAAATGTCCCTGCTGTACATCAGTTCATCATCATCATCATGGCTCGAAATTTACACCAACATGACATGGACACTTGTTACTTTATAATGGTCCTTTGTGCTACACATCTGCTCAAGCAGTCCTCTTCTATACCTCTGAAAAAGACCTTCTATAGGAGACAGTTGATGAAACAAGTGAATCTGCTATTCTGGGCCACAAACACACACAGCCAGTAAGAGTTAATAGAGCAGATCATGCAGATGTGCAACAAGACTAATGCTACTGTAAGTTAAATAGCCTACAAGTGTCTCTAATAAAATTCCCAAAAAAAAAAAAAACTCAACACACACACACACACACACACACACACACACACACACACACACACACACACACACACACACACTTGACTATATCTTTGTATAAAATAGTAAGGAGTTCTTGGAGGGAATATAAATAGGGAAGGCTAGTGTAAACTGTTTTTTACAACTTTTACACATGAAATTGCAAACAAAAATATTTAACTGAAAAAACTTATGTTCTCTGCCAACTAAAGGATGTCTCTTTAAATCCTTACGAGTGGAATGTAAACTATATGACAATCAAATTGATAAATTCCACAGTTTTTTTGTCTACACTGAAACTAATGAACTTTACACAGGCTTTAATGAAAGACCGTGTCTGTTACACGGCTTGTATCTAAACAGTAGCCTACCAAGAAAGTCATTGTTCACTGTCTTCCTCCTTCCTTTCACAACTATTTCTCTCGGGAGTTTATCTTTTGGCATCGTCGTGCGTTTAAAAATCACCATCGGTGAAGCTTTTCTCCTGATGCCGTGCAGCTCAGAACACAGGTGAAGTGTGTTTTCATGCCCAGTTGTTTTCAGCGTGACGAATGATTCGCTTTTCCTGTAGACAGTCCGAGTGAGCGGCAGATCAAACATCAGAGGAACATCATCCATATTTATGATGTGGTGCGGCCCGATTCAGTGGGAGCGCATCTGATTTAATATAAAGAGTTTCATTGGTTATCCTGAACCCGCTCAGCAATTTCATTGGTCTGATGTTATAGGGCAAAATTTTTTGGCTTGAAGTTTGTGAAACCGGGAAAAACCCAGGAAAAATCCATAAATTAGCCGCTTCATTGTTTTAGACCACGGGGTTCAAAGCGTGGGAAAAAAGTAGCGGCTTATAGTCCGGAAAATACAGTAAAAGCAAACAAAAAATAGCAAAAACTAAAAAATATGAGAAATCAGAATTGGCCTCTTTGTTTTGAAGATAGCAGCTAAATAATAAACAAAACCTTTAAAGCTGAATAAAAATGCACCAGAAGCAAATTATAAATAAGCAGACTATTAGAGGAAGGGGAGAAAAACTGAAACACCATGTCTGCATACATTTGCTATTTATTTCCAGCTGTGAAAGTGATTGTATTTGCCTTAAAAAATTTACCCAACACATAATTATACTGTAAATAAAGCATGTAAAACATCTGGTGTTTAGCTCCTACATTATGCATAATTACCAGCTAATAGACTTTTTCCACACCCACCCAAGCTGTTCCATTTTCTGAATAATTTTTACAGTAATGGGAGTGGCTAATCTAATATATAATTACACACAAACAATTGTAAATACCTTACTAACAATTAAGGTCTAGTTCATTGCAGGAGTAAGACAAAGTAAATTCCAAAGTAAAATTGGGGCATTAATCAAGAAACTACAATTAACTTCTATATGGACTGTGTACATGCTCATTGATTCTTATATTTACATTTATAATAAATGATCATGCCATGTATCATGCTTATGACTTTATTATACATTATACAGCTTTTCTATAACACAATTACCATTTACAGAACAGGTAATAATGCCCAGATCAAATCCAGTAAAATTATTTGCAGGAGAAAGTATTTTAGAACCTTTACAGGCCTTTGTTAATGTGCCCAAGAGCACACAGAGACTGGCTGTGTAAAAAACACCATTGTTTTAAAATAAGTATACAATTAGAACTCAATGAAAGACTACACCATGAAAGTCTAGTCCTTATTGGTATCAATTTTACTGCCTCAAATACAGTAAAACTGTACGGTGAGAAGCTGTTGGGATTGAGCAGACATTTGACCTTACTGCTCCCATTAGGGGGCGCCACAGTGGATCATCCGTCTCCATACCCCCCTGTCCTTTACATCTGCCTCTTTCAAACCAACTACCTGCATGTCTTCTCTCACCACATCCATAAACCTCCTCCTTGGTCTTCCTCTTTTCCTCCTTCCTGGTGTCTCCATCCTCAGCATTCTCCTACTGATATACCCCATGTCCCTCCTCTGCACATGTCCAAACCATCTCAATCACACCTCCCTCACCGTGTCTCCAAAACATCCTACATGCTCTGTCCCTCTAATAAACTCATTTCTAATCCTGTCCATCGTCGTCACTCCCAATGAAAACCTCAACATCTTCAGCTCTTTTAAGATTCCTTTCCCAAAACTCCAGCAACTGGTATGCAAGTGACAGTGCTAATTTGATGACTTTGATTTGTTCTTATACCAATTAAATATAAATACAATTTCATAGTTTGTTGCTGATTCTACCAGCCATGGAGGAATAGTGTAACTAGTAAAACAAACACTGGCACATTAACAAACATTAATATAAAACAGGTTACTAAATATAGTCATATTTCTCAGCTCAAAATGAAAAGGATACTCGTAAGTGTAATGCTTGAAAGTTTTATACTTCATGGGCCTTTTAATTGGTCAATTAATTCAGTAATACAATTATTTTAGCCTACAGTTTAATATAAACATGGCAGTTAAAATTCTAATGTAATAAACGTTGTCAATCTATAAGCTTGACACCACCCTCTCTACAAACAAAATGTTTGTATCCATCAAACCATCAATCCCCCAAACCATAAAAGCAACATGCCCCAGGCTACTTTTTACCTAATAGTCACTTAGTGACAATAACCAGGTTATAATTCTTGATATGAGAAAATGTTTCCCAGACTATTGTTAACCTGCCACATGCACAACCTCACATACTGTAGATATAATGAAGCTGAACTTCCATATTTGCTCTCACACACACACACACACACACACACACACACACACACACACACACACACACACACACACACCTCTGCTTAAGTGACCAAAGCCCATCACAATCTTATCCTTCCATGCAACCAGCATCAATCATCAATGTACAAAATATCACCATGTTATTGTTTATCTGTCATATGTTTGCTCTTTATGTTAAAATGCTGTATTCAGCAAAGGACTTCCAGAGAGATGTGCCTGTCTTATGATGTTCGTGAAGGTGCTCAGGCTTTAAAGGGGGAAACATCCTGCACACTAAAGCATTTCATCTCACAGTCTCCTTGTGTAAATTATTGCAAATGCATTTTTGAGGATTTTACTTTTCTATTGTTATTTATTCAAAGGAAATTTGGAATTTAAACATTAACAGTTCAACCAGTTGAGAGAGTGCATGCAAAAAATATCACACTTATATGTGAATGATTCATTATAAGTGGACAATTAACTGGTTTATTTTGATCTACCAGAAGTCTTTTTTAATACTATGTTTGTTGAAAAAGCTCATCAGTAATGATTTTACAAGGCATCAGCTTTTGATTTACTTTTGATCATAAAAAAAAAAAAAAAACAAAGATAAAAAAGACTTGACACCATTATGTTATTAAAATGTAAAGTACCGAAAACTTTGAAGATAATGGGGGCAGATGATGTAATCGTTGAATATAAAAATAAATAAATAAATAAATAAATAAAAAAGGTGTTATCTAGGCTGGTAGAAAGAATATAAAAAGGCTGCCACTACACTACCATGGAACATATGGAGAAATAAAGCATGATACTTTGACATCACAACCCTGGATTCTGCACTTAGTCTATTATATTTTATTTGGTTGTTCTTGTTTCAGTTAGCCACGACATTGACACCCAACACATGTGTTCCAGGGATTGCAGAATATCACCAACTATCAGGCAACTATTTCTGGTGGAAGTTATATCCATATTCGATTTTGCAGCAGAGCCCCCAGGAAACAGGTGGATAAAGAAGAGACGGCAGGAACGTAGATCAGTAAAAGAACAGATACAGCACTAAAAATGTACTCAAATATAATTACACTGTTTTAAAACTGAAACTACTCAATTACAGTAATGAGAGAATTCGCAATTAGTTACTTTACACCACTGCACTCCAGACACTGTGGACCATCACCAGTTTGCAGACTGAAAAGCTCCCCAGAAGACTCAGCAGTACAATACACACTGCCCTCACACACTTGGAAAACAAAAGACACATATGTTTGAATGCTGTTTATTGATTATACCTCAGCAATCAACACATTGGTACCATAAAATGCTACCCAACAAGCTGTACAATCTTGGTTGTGGCGAATTGGTACCTCAATGATCAAAGCATTGGAAATTAAGGTTAAAGGTCATGTGTTCCAATCGCACTGCCGGTAGTGCAAGGCCCTTAACCATCAACTGCTCAGTCGCTCTTTATAAGTGTAAATGGTGACCTTGCTAACGGAGAGACCCCAGACTGTTAGATTTGGCAAAATATATAATCATAATGATAAACACAGGAATTCAGCAGCGCTGTGTGCTGAGCTCCATGCTCTACACATTCTTCACCCATGCATCATCAACACTAGCAAATCATCTGTCCAAGTTACATATAGGTAAATAAGTTGAGTAAGCAGCTTCAGATTCCAGGGTGTTCACATCACAGAGGATATCAGCATGTGCACTTCTTGAGGCTGAGAAAATTTGCCAAGGAAATCTGGCAAGCTGAATCCTCAGATGCTATTAAAGCCAGACTGAAAAACATTTTTTACCTACAGGTCATCAGGCTTGTGATCAACATCCATCCACAGACACAACGCACGCTCTCCTCGATCACTGCAGACACGGATTACCCTTCGACTCTGAGGTGTCTACTACCCAAATCCTTCCCACACTCACTCACTCACACACACACACACACACACAAACACAAACAAACACACACTGCAAATATCAGCACTGGCTACAGACTACCTATGCATATTTTGCACACACATATACACCTGTTTAAAGTAACTAATCTTTTTCCTCAATGGTCGTCTGTTATGTTATAGGTTAAGAGTAAGAAATAAAATCATTCTATGGTGTAACAGACTGTTTCCTATAAAAATTACAAACATTAAATCTTTGCATGTCTATCATATCTATCACTGGGGTTTTGACAGTACTTATAAAACATTTACAATAAATTAACAACATTCTTACAATACAATTTATTTATGGCATCCAATCAGATTAACCAAAAAATATTTTTAAAAATGTTATTTAATTTTGTGTATGTTTTAATTTCTCGATTCCCTTAAAAACAAAAAGATCTGAGACCAAGTGGGATACTCCCTATTCCTAATTTATGTACACAAAGCTCCACCCCCAGAAGTGGTCCAACTGAAGTTAGCATGCTTACCACAATTATATATATGTTTAAACTTCTTTAATTAAATTAGCCATACACAAAAACATACTTGTGTCTAACATGCTTAGCAAGTTCTGACTAAACTGAAAGATTAGCTTGTACTTTTCTAGACCTGTGGTGTAACAGTAAGCACACTTAGATGGCTAAAGATTAACACAGGGCAGGAAAGCATGTTATAAAGGTAAAGGATAGTTATCGCACAATAATAAAATTGGGAATAGATGTGGTAATCAAAGGAAGAGCAATGTTACACTTACTAACAAGTCAGTAATTAGTTTGAGCTACAAATGATTACATTTTGTCTCAAATTTACAAGTCGAAAAAAGCATTTTCTAAAATCTCCACTCATTTCAAAGTTCATATAACAAAGTTTGTGCATTATGCAATGTTTTCTATCTATTTAGGCCATTTAACTAATAAATAGTTAAGCAATTCTTCTGATAAATGCTTCTTTTAAAAATCCTGATATTATTATTATTATTATTATTATTATGAGATACTTTTGATATCTTTTTAGCTCCAACTACGATGATAATTCATAATGCTGTAAGCTACATATGCAATATTCCTATTGTAAAAGACGTTGGAAAAGCAGGCATTGGTCTGTTGAAGGAAGTGTCATTGGCATGATTAACCTATGTGAATAAATAATGCATGCATTTTTGTCAATAAATTCTCTTGTACCTTGTATCTGTTTAATACCTGCACCAGGAGCTATACAGTGTGCTGCTGTATAAAAGAACAGTGGCCTCTGCTAATGTGTAATTTAGGTATACTATATTAAAGCCAGAAATAAATAAATGATAATTGGCCAATCTGGATGGTACCAAGCTGCTATGTATTGTACACCTAATAGCATCCTTCACACCACTGTCTCACTGGCCTTTTGATTTTCAAAAATAGCATCAGGGAGGGCATGGAGAATGTTTTCACTCAGAACCACCAAGACACAATTTGTTTGCAGTTTCCAGTATGAAGTTTCCATGTGCCTTCTATTTTCATGTCTAAACATTTTCTTTTCAACTCTATTTCACATCTCGTTCTATAATTTCACCTTCCCCTTCTCTATAATTATAGAAGACCTCTTCCAAAAAAATATTATATATATTATATTATATTTTGGGCTAACACGTTCATTTATATATCCCTCTCATTCACACACATGTACTCTGTCTTACTCCTACTGACTTTCATTCCCCTTCTCTCCAGTGCATATCTCCACCTCTACAGACTCTTCTCCACCTGCTCTCTACTCTCACCACAAATCACAATATCATCCACAAACATCATAGTCCAGGGAGACTCCTGTCTGACCTCGTCCGTCAGCCTGTCCATCACCACTGCAAACAGGAAAGGGCTCAAAGCCGATTCTTGGTGCAATCCCACCTCCACCTTGAACCAGTCTGTCGTTCCTACTCCACACTTCACTGCACCACCCTCACATCCTTCTCTGACACACCTGGATTCCTCATACAATACCACAACTCCTCTCTCTCACCCTGTAGTACGCTTTCTCTAAATCCACAAACACACATTGCAACTCCTTCTGACCTTCTCTATACTTCTCAATCAACATTCTCAAAGCAAATAATGTGTTTGGTGATCTTATTCGGCATGAAACCATACAGCTGTTGGTCACCTCTTTTCTCAGCCTGGCTTCCACTAATCTTTCCCAGACATCAATATTTCATTGTGGGAAGCAGATAGACATAAAAATTAGAAAAACCTGAGAGAGAGAGAGAGAGAGAGAGAGAGAGAGAGAGAGAGAGAGAGAGAGAGAGAGTGAGTAATATAAAGAGAGGAGACACATGTATGTTATTTTAACAAAAAAAAAGGCAAAAAAATTAAATTCAATAATCAGCACTTTATTTTATGTTTGGCTGACAGTCCCAAACCCACACCATCATGTTGGTGGTCAGTTCTGAGCCACAAAGCCATATCTAAATAACCCTTAGGCATGCCATAAAAAGCAGGTGAAAACCAGAACACCAGCATATAAAATGACTGGTACTAAAGAAGGAACCACAACACAATCAAGTCGGTAAGTCACCCAATACTTTCCACATTCCTTTCTGTGTGTGTCTCACTTAACCCTGGCTGACCTCAACATGCTCCTTACGGCATTATCACCTTATCCCCATTACCTTATTACCATTGCCTTGTCAGCACTCTCAGTCCTGGGCTCCTGGATGAGTTCATGGCCCCTTGCATCAGCATCAGATAATTTGATATTTGATTGTTTAAGATATGACGCCAAACCTTGGACAAAGTCACCTTGTAAAAAGCATGGTGTAATCATAGCAACAAATCCCTAATCATTATCAGCTTATACTGTGTGTGAATAATAGTTTCATATGGCTGCTCTTGCACAATTCAGGAAGTTTCATCAGGTACAAAGATGTGTGCAAGTGTTCAGTGTATGCAGGTAATATATGTGTGATGTTGCTTTATTATTCTGCAATGAAAGCTGTATTTTTGTACCATTCATTTCTTTGCAGAGACTGTTGGGTAGTCTGGTTACATCATCTCTCCCGTCCATCGTCATAAATACACAGATCAACCATTAAACATTAAAACCACCTGCCTTATATTATGCAGTTCCCTTTGTGCTACTTAAACAACTAAGTGCTCTAAGACCTGGAGAATATAAGAAGTACTGAGTATATAATAAATTCCACACATGTGATTGATGCCACTGTAATGACAATTAATGCTATTCATGTCACCTGACAGTGGTTTTAATGTTATGGCAGATCCAAAATGTCCTAGAACTAAAAAAAGCTTGACTCCTCCATCCACTTTCTTCCAAAAGAAAAATGCAGGTGTCAAAAACCATAAGAGACTAGTTGTTTCCATACTTACAGGCATGTATTCTATTTTTGTTTGAGGGAATTTCTGTACTTTAAATATATTCATATCAAGGTCTGATATGTAGGACAGTGGTTCTGCCGACTTACTTTAAAGAAAGGAAGATTCCAGTCTAATTGATAATGTTGTTCAATACATTTATTTGTGTACTGTTTGTTCAGTAAACCATTAGAAAAATGTAGATTCACCTGAGTGATTGGCACTGGATCGATGTTCTCCCCCTTCCTGTGTCCAGCAGGCAGCACACAAAAAGGGAATTTAAGAGTGGAAAGGCAAAAGATTCATGCCAACTTTCAAACACCTCAAAGCAAACCAAACCCCCTTCATAGCATAGCACAAGGACAAATACAAATGCACAAATGTCAACTGAGCTGCTGCTAATGCTACTGGCACAGCTAACAAGGCTTCCTGCTGAGATAAGCTATTTGCTAACAAAGAGACGCTCAATAGAGTCATTTACACAAATCCACAAAGCCATGCACTCAGCAGAACAGCAATGCTGTCTGTCTAGTTGCTCTTAATCTGAATTATGATTCTATATTGTAATATTTACTGCACCTGCATTGCTTTTTACATAATTATAATAATCCATCATTGTTTTTAATGATTTGACCAGTGATTACAAGTTGATTACCAGTTCACTAAAGGCCAACTTCATATCTTCATATTTCTATTGGGCTCCAATGACTTTTCCATGCATGCAGTGTTAAAAAGAACACACAGTACAATGATCAACTCTAAATATTTTCTATTTATTTTAACAAAAAGTGTTTTCCAGTTGGTGTTAATTAATACCTTCATACAAATCATCCAGCTTCATGTGGTGTTTGGGATGAATCTAATAAAATCTAATCTTCAGATCAGGGGGGGACAAGACGGCCATAAGAACAGCAAGGGCCAAACAGTCCCGTGCCATCAGAGAGGTGAAGAACGCACACGCTAATCGTATCCATGGCCACGTCCAGGACAGTAAAGACACCACGCATGTGGCAGGGCATCCAGGCGAACACGAACTACAAGACAACTTCAACTGCTTGTGACTGTGATGCCTCTCTCCCAGATGCGCTTAATGAGTTTTATGCTTGGTTTAAGTTGCAGAACAATGTGGAGGTGAGGAAGACCACCCCTCCTCCCAATGACCAGGTGCTTTGTCTATCCACGGCTGAAGTGAGGAACCCACGAAAGTTCGCTTGACCAGACAACTTCCTGATAGAGTGCTTTGGGAATGTGCAGAACAGCTAGCAGATGTCTTCACCAATATCTCCTAGACTCTGTGTTCTGTTATGTAGCTTTATGTTGTGTGATGTTTAAATGTAGCACCAGGGTTCTGGAGGAGCATTGTCTAATTTCACTGTGTACATACATGGTAGAAATTACGATAAAAGCGCGTTTGTAAACTTTATATCCGTCAGAGTATATTCGCAAATAATTAGGTTAACTGACAGCAGGTCAGTAGCATTTTGGGGAATAAAAGGATTCTATTAGAGAGGCAGAGTCTCAAAAGTAAAGATGGGCAGAGGTTAACTAATTGTAAAAAAAAAAAATATGCATATACAAATTGTGTAGCAATTTCAGAATAATGTTCCTCAGCAGAAAATTGGAAGGACTTTGAATATTTCATCTAGAGTACAAAATATCATCAAAAGATTCAAAGAATCTGGAGACATCTCTGTGTGCAAGGGACAAGGGTGAAAATCAATATTGTATCCCCTCAGGCAGAACTGCATTAAAACAGGCATGGTTCTGTAATGGGAATCACAGCATGAGCTTAGAAACACCTCCAGAAATCATTGTCTGTAAACCAGGGCTGCAACCAATGATATTTCAGTAAGTGATTAATCAGATGATTTTTTTAATTTTTTTATTAAATTAGATAAAAAAAAAACATTTTTAAAATGAGATGTTTTGCTTATTATAACTACTGTATATAAAACCCTAATTCAAGGTATTTATGTATAAAAGTGTACTGTCAAAAAATGCAAAAGCCACACATTGAGTTGATCTATCTTAAATTTAGACATTTTAGCATTTGGACGCAGTAAAGCTGCTGTAAATCACGTTTGAAAACATAATTTAACTGCTGTTGAAGACAAATGCTATAAAGAGAGAATGGAACGGAAAAACACTGCATGCTAACAGGCTTGAGTAAAAAAAGAAAAAATATACATTGGTGTACAAATGCATAAGCATTCACTGAAAGCCACAACACAATGTCGGCATCAGCTGCTGGCGGGTCACTTGGGGGCCGTGCTTTTTTTTTCAGTAAAAAGTGGTCATTACTACGACCTGTTTTAGGGTCACGCAGGTAACCGAAAGAAATTGAAGACTTTTAAATGGTATGTAATGAATGTATCCAGGCTGAACATCCACCATACAGAACACAAGCACAGAAAAGATGACGATCAAGTAATCAGAAATGTCTCTCTTTTCAGTCATGACTCCCTCTGTCTCATCCACCTTAAACCCCATACTCATTGTTAGCTTCGTAAACTAGTCTACATCTGTGGCTTTTTCCAACTTTCTCACTGAACTTGTGGTATCCAACTAAAGAGACACTGGGACAAAACAGAGCAGATGTTAAATTATTGTTTATTTAGACGTGATTAATTAAATATTAAATAGCTGCACCAAGTTCAAAAATTATATATATAATATATATACATATTTATATATAATAAATAGTCTATTCTTCTTGTAAAATACATTGACAGTGTATTTTTGTTCTATTTACAAAGTTTCTTTAATTTGGCTGTTAAAAAATATGATAAATAATTTTTTTTTATGTTGCCAACTGTCGAAATAAGCAAAATTATAAATTGTGATAAAAATGTATGCAAATTAATGTTGATTTTTCATCTAAAGCGTTTTTGTGTAAAGCTGTCACTCAACACAATCCAGTCCAACTGATGTAGCATTCATGTCTACTAAACAGTAGAAGTAGAAGTAAAAATAGTGAGAAAGTTGTTGTAGTTCCCCAAAAGCACAAGTTTCTTTCAAGGACAGAACTGGTGTTATAAGATCTTCGATAGATACAACTAAATTACTGCAATTCAAATGCAAATGAATGCAATGCTAGACTAATAAAACAATATGAAGTTAGTCTAGACAAGACAATTCTCTCAACTCATTAAACTGCTCAGATCTATAAATAAAATAAATGCGAATCATTCTAGATAAGAGCATCTTCCAAATGGTGTAAATGTAGGTGACACTTCTAATCAGTCATTTTAAACATGATTTAGTGTGACCCATGTCATCACATTCATGTCATCACAGGAGACTTTGGTGGCCTGTGGTTATTAAATGTGTCAGTATCAATCCTGGTGGCAAGTTTGTCGTGTCTAATATGTCCCATTTATTGGCTCTTATTATTCCCCTGTGTGATTCAGAAATGAAGACAGAAGATAGAAGAAAAGACTGAACTGACTCTCAGATCAAACACTGCAAAGCAAATTCTGCAGCAGAGCAGCTATTGTACATTATATGATCATCTGACAAACTGACTGCAAGTTAATGAGCATTTTTCATTCGCTTTTTTACTCTGCATGAAGTAAACATCATCAATTCAAGATGTTGTTGCAATGCTAACAAGAATATCCTAGCTGACAGAGAGGGAAAAAATAGATTACATCCAGCTTTGCACTATAGTACAATACACAATTGCCTGTTGGTAAAATATATCAAGGAGAAATATAGAAATTAACCAGCCTTGACTATGATTTTAACACGCAATATGAAAATGAAACTTTAATACTCATAACTGAAACACTGACCAATGACTTGCTGGACAGGATGTGGGGCTTGTTGACAGAATGATAAAACTCATCGAGTGAGCACAGACACACTTTTTCACAATACTAATACTTAAGTTGTGAAAATCTAGACATCCTTTGCTTGTGTGTACCATTGGATCCGTATGGAAATGATCCCGACCTGAAGAATTGACTGGCCTTTTTGACAATACTTGACAATTCAATATTAAATTATTAAATTATTTATAACACAATAAAAGGGGCCGACCATTTGTCTTTGCTGGACACCCTTAATTAACTTCCCTAATTATAATTACAGATTTTGTTACACTATTTCTTGCATAGTGATACATGTTTTTTCTCAGTGATGCTGAACAAGGTCACAACTGATGGCCACAGAACTGACAGGCAGAGTGCTAAAAGAGAATTATACTTTGATATTACTTACTTTAATTAATATTCATTGCTGTTTTTTATGGTGTGATTTATTCACATGCCTTCACAGAACAATGACACATTTTCTCTGCTCTTGGTATGACTGTGAGAAAAAACTATTTAGTTCCAATAAAGTTTTATTTGTATAGCGCTTTTTACAATGAACATTAACTTAAAGCAGCTTTTAACAGATAAAGCGGTAATATGGTTATATAAAAGAATGTGTACGTTTATTGCGTATCCCGTAATTTCTGGACTATTAAATGCACCCAAATATAAGCCGCACCCACTGAATTTTACAAAGATTTTTATTTTGAACATAAATACACCGCACCTGTGTATAAGCCGTGTCTACACTGAAACTAATGAACTTTACACAGGCTTTAACAAAAGACAGTGTCTGTTACACGGTGTAACGGGTGAAATATGTTGTGTGTCCTATGAGGCCCTGTTACAGTGATGTGATTTTGTCAACAAAATAATTTGATGTGAAATGAGATAGAAATCTTCTGGATTCAGATACAAGTTTAAGCCAGTGTAGAGTTATTATGCGGACAACACACGAATTGTTTAACCTTTTGATCAGTTATATTAAACTGATCAAACTTTTGTTCCATAAAAAATTTCTCCAGAAACCAGGAGACTTGGAAGGATCATGATTTTGTGGTCAGTAGTTTATTTTTGCGTTGATTTTGATGTATGTTTTGGATCATTGTTCTGCTGGAATCATTGTGCAGGTCATCTGGCAGAAACCTGGACAGCCTCAAACCATTAAAGAGCCAACAATATATTTAACTGTGGGCATGAGGTACTTTTCAACATGGCTTCCTCTCTGTGTGCGCCAAACCCACCTCTGGTATTTATTGTCAAAAAACTCTATTTGGGGTTCATCTGACCATAGTACCCTCAAGTGTCTGGCAAACTAAAGACATTTGAGTTTGCTTTTGGATGAAAGTAGTTTTTTATTTTGAAACCGATACAAACAACTTAGGTACAAACTTACACTTATAAAGAACATCTTATTCATTCTTATCACCACATTATCAGTGTAAAGCTGCTTTGAGACAATGTTCATTGTTAAAAGTGCAATACAAATAAAAATGAAATGAATTGAATTGAACTTGTGCAGTTTTGAAGGCTTTATGACCCTAAAATGCAACTTCTGCAATTATCCAGCTGTGATTTAAAAAAAAAAATCATTTTCTTCTCACAGTAGTTTAATATGGACATGCATCCTCTTCTTGGTTAATTCATCAGATGTCAACTTTAACTTCTTATTTATTGTGCTGATATTGAAAAGGGGAATTTTCAATGCTGTTGTTAAGTATAGCTTAAGAAACTTTTACCGCACATCACAATTTTTTTCCATAGTCCATTTTCCATGGTGATGAATGACAAAGGGAGTTTTGGACTACGTGTTACTTTGTATTTATACTGGTGTAAATCAGAAATTCATGGTTAAACAATTTCTATTCACCAAAGTGTACTAAATCTATTTTTTTATATAAATGTGTACTTTACTATTCAAATATATTTTACTCCTGTTAATTCAAAGTTGTGACATCGACTGTGCCATATTTATGTATTTAGCAAAGATTTGTTCTATTTTCTAAAAACTGACATTTTTACAGTCTTCTAAGTTCATTTTTACCAAAGATATCAATATTATTAGATGACACTGTACACAACCAACAGATGCAGACAGACCCATGTTCTGAATGAACTGATAAAATGTTTGGTCCATTGTGGAAATAAATTTCAGAAGTGATCTGGCCCTGGTTCATTTTAAGCAGAGTCAACGTTCTGATCTGAAATATACATGCCAACGTTGCCATGACAACTGCTCCCCTTTTCCAACAGACTGATAGAATTCAGTATAAACACCATTATCATCGACAGAAACACACACACGAACACACAAAAAGAGAGAGAGAGAAATATGGAAACAATCTTTTAAACTGATTCTGAATAATTCTGACAAGCCATTCAGCAGTACAGTGAATCCAAAGTAACTGCAATACATTAATATTAATCTCCCGCTTTACAGCAGAATTATCACAGAATTGCATTTGCCACATAACTAATTTGTTTGCCTGATTCTCCTGGCCTTCCAGCACAATAGACCAAAAAACTAACAGGGAATTGTTTTTAGAGTTTTATGTTGAAATAATGTAATTCATTAATAAAAATATAATTCATAATCATAAAATGAAATAAAATGTTAATAAAGTACAGTACAGTATACAAAAAATTTCATTTTTTGGGGTGGCGTCCAGTTTTGGAACGTAACCACCGGGTTATCCCACACAGGGGGTTACTGTAGAGTTATAAACTTTATATTATTTATATAAAGCTCATTATGGAAACAGAATCCTAATCATGTGCATTAACAAATAAGTCTTGGACCACAGAAGGAGAAGTAAACACTGTTGGTAAATCAGTGTTTTTTATATGGTGTGCTGAATTTAGTTTTTCACAGCATTTCTAAAAAAACAGCAATACTAATTACTAATCAAAGCGATATAGAAATTAGCATGCCATTTTAATATGAATTTGTGTCAGATTTATTAAACTGAACAACATCGAAGTGAGAATTTCTATGGGCTTCGTTAAGAAATGAACTTCAGATGGATGCAAAATTTCAATCACTTTTTGTAATTCACACACACGTGTCATACACACATACATGTTTGATCTTACACTCATCTAATTTAAAGACACAGTTTAATTTAAAGGTTATTTTACGTGTATATTTAGTATAAATATTGATGATTTTAAATGTTTGATTTTTTATTTTATCAGTGTGTTAAGAGAACTGCACACAAATTAAAATCCATACAGAAATATGAACTGAAACTCACCTTTAGCTCCTCTGATCTCTTCAATTAATATTTACAACAGAAAACATAATGAGGGAAAATGTGGTCTCAGTGTCATGGCATGATTGTTGGTGCCAGACAGGAATGAGTATTTCAGAAACGACTGATCTTTTACAAATAACTGCCTCTGTTTTTGTCACAGAATGAGAGATAGAGATAAAGATAGAGAGATAGAGAGAGAGAGAGTCAAAGGAGAATGTCCAGTCTGATTTGCGCTGACAAATGAAAGAGTACCTCAACCATGGTGAACAGAAAAGCATCTCAGAACAAAAGAAAATGTCAAACCTTGAGGTGGATGAACTACAACAGCAGAAGACCACATCAGGTTCCGCTCCTGTCAGCCAAGAAGAGTAATCTTAGACTACAGCGGGGTGTATAAAAAAAAAAAAACTATCACACAGAAAAACTTCCTAAAAGCATAAAAGGTCCTATTACACACACTGTCAATCATTTGCTGAGTCTTAATGTTGCATTTGCAGTGTCCTAAGAAAGTGTTGATTAAAAGACACATGGTAAAAATTCAATGAGGCAAAAAAACAGTTCACTTGCTGACCATAAATAGAAAATTGATTTGTGAGAGATCTAGGGTAACCTGCAAACACCTTGGGGATTTCAAGTGGGAAATGCGTGAAAATGACATCATAATTGGGACAATTCAGTTTCCAGTTCTAGTCTCTTGCAATCTCCTACTAGTTGCCACTCCACTCAAAGTTGGATCATGCCTCAAGCAATACTGGATAATATGCTTTTGGTGATTTTTACTTAATAATAAAAATTTGGCCTTAGTTAGCACAGGTCATAACAGTACTAAAAAGAACTGAAGAAATACAAGACTGAAACAAAGTGTCTTTTTTATTATTACTTTTATATGGACCAAAACAGTTTGTTGCAAGCTGCAAAGAGTCAATATTCATGATTGGCTGGTTATAGCAAAACCTTTTATCTGTGAGAGTTATTGTGTAATGAAGCCTCATAGAAGCTTACTACCTGATTTGTTGTGTGCCCATAGTGAAGGATGGAGGTAGATCAGCGATTGATTAGGCTGCAATATCATATTCTTCTTACTGTTTATAATGCTGTATTGGTGAGTCACTGCTAAGGACTACCAAACCATTCTGGATGACCATGTGCACCCAGTGTTCAAGAATTGTACACTGAATGTGTTGCCATGTATCAGGACAACAATGCACCAATACACACAAGCAAGACCAGTGACAGAGGTTCGATAAACATGAAAGTTAAACATCTTCCATTCCCTGCACAATCACAAGGTCAGAATATGATTGAACCTTTGAGGTGTTTTGGAGAAACGAGTCAGGAAATGTTTTCCTGCAGCAGCATCACATAGTGACTTACATAATGACATCACAAAGACACTGTTCTGCAAGAGAAAGGATTTTAAATCACTCTGGCCACTGTGCAGGACCTGTATCAATCATTCCCTACAGAAATTAATGCTGACACAAAAGGAAACTCTACACCATTTTCATAATTTAGAAATGAGCTTCAGAAAATAATAAGGACATATTCCTCGGTCTTGCACACACGCAGTAATACCGGGGGAATGGAGTGGCATGCTATTCCCAAAATACCGCTATGCTCCTATTAGAAGCGCAGCATATTTCACCCGTTACACCGTGTGTAACGTGTCTTTCGTTAAAGCCTGTGTAAAGTACATTAGTGTAGACACCTAAAAATCTTTGTAAAATTCAGTGGGTGCGACTTATATATGGGTGCGCTTTATAGTCCGGAAATTACGGTAATTTGTTTTACTTTAAGAAAAATTTCCATTTAATTGCCAAAATTGCATAAAAGAATATCAGTGAAAACTAAACCCATTTAGTGCATTTATTTCAGTTATAATAAGTTATAGAAAAATATTTTTATGAAACATTATTATTTTCACTTATGTATTTATTTATTAAATCTCACGCAGTATCGTGATGTAGTTTTCTTGTTTTCGAAAAAGCTGCATGAAATTTTCCACACACTAAATCTGTGGATTTTTTTGCCAGCTTTTAAAAAAAAAAACATGCTCCACTACCTGCTCTACGCCGCCACTGCGGAGGGACTTTTTGAAAGGAATGTATATAAATTAAAATATAAAAATCTATTTTAAACAACTTTACAAAAGGTAATCACACTGTATGGTGTTTTTTTGTTTTAGTTTAGCAAACTTTGGAAGCTTTCTGCTCTTTCTATTTTGTGACATGATCAATATTTTTTCTTCTCATTGCACGGCATTTTCAGCCCATCAACCTATTAGTCATTAAGCGGCTTTTTCAACCTGCCACTGGTGTATAATTTCATGGTTTTCACACACCACAGATGTAGGCTAGTTTCCAAGATAAAAATAAGCAAGACAGAAGGCAACAAGATGTCTGGGTAACTTGGATGAGACAGAGGGACTCTTGTGTTCTATATCGGTGGTCCCCAACCTTTTTTGCCCCACGGATTAACGTCAGACAATATTTTCACGGACCGGCCTTTAAGGTTTGGCAAAAAAATACAACAAAATAAAATGATACTTTCTAAATATAATAATAATCGTGAATCCACATGTTGTTTTTTGTTTATTTTGCTCGGTTGGGGGTTTGAATTTAGCAGTAATGTATTATATGTTAGCGACCGGAGGAGCCCCTTTAAGAAGGTAGTGGATGATGTAAGACATGTGACTGAGGCATCATGACATAAATGAAGAAAGAGTCATGGACAGTCATGTGGTAAATACTATATTCGCTGAAAACATTCTATTACTAACAAACTTCCTTAATTCCCATAAGTATAATGAGGAGATCTAATGTTTGTTTTGAGGCTGAACTGATCAGTTTTGTTTACAGAATTGTCTGTTCTGTGCACAAACCAGGTGCTGAATGAGGAGGAGTTGACAGGGGGAAAAAAAGGCAGAGCAGAATACTTTGTTAGAAAAGGGTATGTATTACATTTATGCAAGATGGTTAAAAAAAACCAGCTCTGTTAATAAATCACAGTGTAAACATGATAGCAAATGAGTAATGGTCTAAAACTGGCTCATACTTGCCACTTGATGAGTGGATGGAAAGACGGTGATTAACTCTGAATCTGGCTGCCAAACTACAGCTGCAAGTCAACCTTGATGAGAACATGTCTCAGGCATGATCTGAAGCCGAATTTGCAGCCAGGGAACCTCTGGGCCGAAATTAACATGCCACACAACCACTCTGGGCCATTCTGTCCCAGATTACAAACACAGCCAAGAATGTCTTAATGGATGCTTACAGCAGGCAGTACCTGTTACCAGGTATATAAATGTCAGTAGAAAGAAACCGATACAGTATTAAACGACAAATAACGCCATCATATTTAACCAGAAAGCACTTTTTATATTATACGACTGTACTTCAAATGTTGTGTCCATGTGTTGGAGATGAATTACTGTATATATGGATGTTTAGGGTCAGGTGTCCACAAACTCGAACGACTTGAGTGTGACTTGAGTTGGGCAAAAATTAGTCACTATACAAGCATTATGAATTGAGAAATCTGAGCTCTACATGTCAAACATCTCCCAGCTGTTTAGAACAAAACCCTAAACTTACCTTATTAGTATATGGAGGTCTCGCCAGATTAATCCCGTCTTTAACGAGTTTATCCCTGATCATGATCTTCAACTTTAGTTTCGGGTACACCAGAAGCTCCCTTCTTCTCAGGGTCAGGTTTCCCAGGTGTGACCCGGTCATGCCAATTTGTTCTGTCCACGATCTGGATTGTCTCAGGTTGGGGATCAGTGGCTCTAAGGTGAAATAAAGCCCTGAGGTGGTCTTCTTCTTCTTCTCCTCGTCTTTCAGTCTTGTCACGGCGTCGTGAATCCGTTGTCGGTGGTGAGGTATGAACACGCCGATGGCGTCCAGGTCTGGGTCTCCGATCTGTTTACAAACTTCTAGATCGTCGTAGCCGTTATCGACAAAGGCTTCAACATACTGGCAGAGTTGAAGCGTTTTCAGCCACTCGTACACGATGCTGGGACCAGTGCGCATCATGGTGTCACAGCAATGTGTGTGTGTGTGTGTGTGTGTGTGTGTGTGTAGTCAAACCTGAATTAGAATGCTACCTGAGTAGTTGGGTGGGGTGTGCACGAGAAGCTCTAAACTACACGTGTGTGTGTGTGTGTGTGTGTGTGTGTGTGTCAGACTCACATTTTGCGCTTTCCCTTTCTGCTGTCAGGTGTGTCAGGTGTGTCAGCTTGTTGAACTGATATCAAAACAAATGTCAGTCAAAGAAAAGAAGAAGATCTCCATGAGCGACCGGAGGAGAGTTAATGATACACACACACACACACACACACACACACAATGTTCAGGTTGTATCTCGTCTCTTCTCAGAACATCACCTTCCTCCAGACCTTCCTCCTCTCCGTTAACCTGCTGCACAGCTGATGTTTATTCACGTGTCGCAGTGGATTTGTCACATCCACAAACACTCCGAAAACAAATTACAGTTCCTCCTTCTTCTCCTCTGCGCTTGTAGGAGGCTTCAGGTTGTCAACTTTGTTCGGTCTTTCAATGTATTTTTTTTTAAGCTTGTAATCCTCCTCCTTTTGGAAAACAATCTCGCGTGCAGCTCTGGCACGCGCAGCCGCTGATGAATGAGCAGCGCGAGCGCCCTCGTGTTTCCGTGGCAGCTGCGCAGTGAAGTCACGGCGCCGCACACGAATCGTTAACACCGGTTTGTGTGAAGATCCTGTGCGTTCAGACCAAACTTTAGTTCCTGTTTCACGAGCAGAAAGTCCACCACGCGCTGTCACGGTGAGGGGTTTATTTCCTACAAGCTTATTCCCCGAGAGCATTCTGGAGCGCACGTTTCTGGGTATGTGACGGTTTTATTGCGCCCCCTGTCGGTGTAGATTTGGGACGAGTACATCACATTGAGTTCGCACTGCAGACTCTGTCCCAGAGTTTGGGGTACCTTCAGAATATGACCCACTTTATTAGGAACACTTAGCAGTCATGTGGCAGCAGCACCATGCAACAAATTCCTGCAAATACAGTTAAAGATCATCAGTCAATGTTCACATTAAACACCAGAATGTGGAAAAGAAGTGATCTAAAGCAATTAAAAGGCTTTACTTAATTTATCATATTTGTAGTACTGTGGTGAGACCTGAGATGTTGTAGGGTTTAGAGACATTGGTATTGAGTAAAAGACAGGAGGTGGAGCTGGAGGTAGCAGAGCTGAAGATGTTGAGATGTTCGTTGGTAGTGACGACGATGGACAGGATTAGAAACGAGTTCTTTAGGGGGACAACACATGTAGGACGTTTTGGAGACAAGGTGAGGGAGGTGAGATTGAGATGGTTTGGACATGTGCAGAGGAGAGACATGGGGTATATCAGTAGGAGAATGCTGAGGATGGAGACACCAGGAAGGAGGAAAAGAGGAAGACCAAAGAGGAGGTTTATGGATGTGGTGAGGGAAGACATGCAGGGAGTTGGTTTTAAAGTGTCAGATGTAGAGGACAGGGGGGTATGGAGACGGATGATCCACTGTGGCGCCCCCTAATGGGAGAAGCTGAAAGAAAAAGAAGAAGATTCTACCATTTAAAAAAAATCATATTTACCTGATACCTTAAAAATGTATTTAGTCATAAATTTAGTGGCACAAATTGTAAATAACTGTAGATCCAATTGCAGCCATGTTTCTTGCTTGGTATAGAATTTAGCTTACACCAGACAGACAACAATTTCTCTTGAGTGTGAAGAGTACGTTTGATTACTTGGTCAGAGATTGATACACTAGATACACTAGTGGCTACAGATGGATTCACTAAACTTTTTTTCTTAGATTTAATAATGACTAAGAACATGTACAAAATAGACCTTTCATGAAACATTGGACATTGTAAGGAAAGGTAACACTCCAGAATCTTTTTCATGAACCCTTCATACTTTTTAGTTTCTTTCCCATAAAATATGCACAAAAAAGCAATTTGCTTTCATTTTACTTCACCAGGAAAACCAAAATACATTTAACAATGCATGGGAAATCCGGGTTCATTTTATGAGGATAATATTAATGCTTCTGTTAGAAATGATGTAGAGCTTATGCATCTGTGGCTGCCATGATAGGAGACTTGTTGAATTGTATTAATTGGGTTTTTTGCCTTAGTAATGGCATTCATTCTCTCCAATTGAGATACCTGTCTGTTATACAGTGCACATTTCTCTATAATATATATAATAACCATTTACAAACTAAGCAATCTTATTTTTATATTAGTCTTTATTCCAAACATAGTATCATAAAAACACTGATGACATGTATTGTAAGTAGTTTGTAAGGATGGTCAGAGCTCTTTATGAGGTCAGACCCCGAGAACTGCCATGCAACAAAAACTTTTTAATCTGAGGAGAGGATTTCTTTAATCTGAGGAAAGAAACCCATTTGTTCAGCTGCCCTTTCACCAATCATTTAGCCCCCAGTCTTTTCCTCCTGGGGATATGGAAAGGTGACTTAGAAGTTTCTGGAATTAAAGCTACTATACTTGAATACTGTAAAGGTTCCCTGGTGGTCTAGTGGTTTGGTCAGGGAACCAACCCCAGCCACTCTCAGTGCCGGTCCCAAGCCCGGATAAATGGGGAGGGTTGCGTTAGGAATGGCATCCAGCGTAAAAACGTACCAAATCAAACATGTGGAGGATCCGCTGTGGCGCCCCCTAACGGGAGAAGCCGAAAGAAAGTTTTATACTTGAATACTGTAATATTACATTTTAGGAATGTATGAATTTTACCTTTACATGTTTGGTATTATTTTAAATGTCTCACTGTGATTGGAAATATGATCTCAGTCCCATATAAGTAGAACAGACAAATAATAAAGATCTCATGTTTTGAGGAAATTCTGTCCTACTGATTTGAAGGTTGTCCTGGAGAAGATCCTTATCAGGTGTTGATCTTCACTCTAGGTAGTATTTGGTTTTTAGGGCACCTCTTGTCCCAAGAAAGGGTTTGCAAACCTTTTATTACTTTGAACTTATGAGTGTTTATGATGATTTGGGTATTTAAGGAGATTTGGCAAAACACTCAGGGAAGCATTCTGTAGTCAGAACTTCCAACTGTGTGTGTGTCTATGGCCAGGTACATTGACTCTAACAATTCTTTGGTAAACTGCATTGCTAAACTATTTGGTTTTATGCTGATCATGTTGTGTAACTTTCATAAATTGTTTGTTTTAGATTTGACATTTGTTTATTGATGATTGCCTAGCAAATAAATGTAAAGTTCTTGATTAACTCAAAAATTTCCTGAAATCATTTATACTGTATCTAGTTTATTATGAAGCCTCGTGTTATCACAAATCTAAAATCAGGATCGTACATACAAATGATTTTTAACACTGATTTGTTCCTTTTGTGCAAGCATACGGTATGTTGAAAATAAGTGGTATCATTAAGGATAAACTGACCACAGCTATGCTGAAATCAGGTATAACCAGGGTGGAGCTTTACCAGCCTTGTTTGGTGAGATTCTTATGACCCCAAACCAAAAATCCATTTTTCTTCTTTTTAGATTTTAATGATCAGGCCTCCTCATACCCCATGAAGCAGCCTGGTCCTCCTAATAAAGTGAAGTCATGTTGAGTGGGCATTTATGTTTTATATACACTGGCGATCAAAATTAAAGAACAATTTATAAACAATTGAACAATTCTGAAATAATGTCATCTTCACTGCTCAACAGTTGAAGGAGTTTTTGTCCTGTCTATACCATGCTACCAGAACACCTTTTCCACAAAATAACTAAGGCATTTAAAAAAAAACATTATTTTGCAAAAAACACACTGATCAAAATTAGAGAACAGTCAGCAATTAGTAGGAAGTGTCCAGGCCTCTGCTCTGAATGACTTCAGCACATCTGCAGCCACAGGACAGCACGAGTCTCTCACACTGCTCTGGTGTGATTTTGGTCCACTCTTCTTCCAGTCTCCTCCACAGTTCGGTGACTGTAGTGGGTTTCTTGGCCATAACTTTGTCGCCAAGGATTTTCCAGAGGTTCTCTATTGGGTTGAGATCAGGACTCTGGCAGGCCATGTCATTATTTCAATGTTTTCAATTTCAAGGAACTGCTTTACCCGTTTTGCTGTGTGACATGGAGCGTTGTCCTGCATGAACACTGCGGGCTGATTGGGTGATGAACGCAGGTTCTGATAAACATTTGCATTCACTCTGCCATGTAGCTGTATAAGAGGCCCAACTCCTGCTGCAGAAAACATGCCCCAAACCATGATACTTCCTCCTCCACTTTTCACTGACTTCTTTACACACTTTGGGTTCAGTCTTTCTCCAGTTTGTCGCCGAACATAATGTTTCCCATCGGACCCAAATAAATTAAACTTGCTTTCATCACTGAAGTGAACTTTGGACCAGTTCTCCTCTGTCCACACAACATGCTTAGTCTAGCCTTTTGATTCTTTCTGCTAATGAGAGGTTTGGTCACTGGAGAGTGGGCTTTCAGTCCAAATGCTCTTAAACGTCGAGACACTGTATGACGAGACAGATCCTTACCCTGTTCAGCGCTGAACTGGTGAACAATTCCAGCTGCAGTGTGGAAACGATTGCCCATTGAGATCCTCCGCAGTATCCTGTCCTCTCTTGTATTTGTCTTCCGTGAACGACCAGCCTCCTTGGCGGACTTGAATGAGATTGTGATGTTGTAAAGATTGAATATTCTTAAAATCACAGATTTGGAACGACCAACTTGTCTTGCTATGGCTGATAGGGTCATCCCTTTGGCCTTCATCTGGACAACCTGCTGCCGGAGGCTTTCAGTCACTTTAGAACGGCCCACCATCTTGCAGAGTCAGTGAAACTGGAAGTTAGGCTGCCAGTTAAATAGGGGTTGACAGATAATCAAGGAAATTAGCACCAGGTGCAGATTAACACCAATAACTGGGAGGAATCTGAAAGTGTTCTCTAATTTTGATCAGTGTGTTTTCTGGAAAATAATGTTTTTTTTTTTTTTAAATGCCTTAGTTATTTTGTGGAAAAGGTGTTCTGGTAGCATGGTATAGACAGGACAAAAACTGCTTCAACTGTTGAGCAGTGAAGATGACATGATTTCAGAATTGTTCAATTAAAAATCAGTTTTTAAAAAGTTAAAAATATCATTTTTCTAAGCCATTTTTGTTTATGACAAATTACTGCTCATCTGAACCTATTCCACATTTAACATCAAATCATAATGGCTTCATGAGAACTCGGTCAGATCAGTAGTATTAAAACAGTGCAGGTTTAACTTTGTGCAGTGTTTAAGTCTAATAACTAATAAAACAGTTTTAGAATAAAAACATTATTTGGAGAAAATCATGCAATATGTTTATGCTGACGTTCAGGGCAATCTTTGTTTTAAGGTGTTGTATTTAATGAGCAGATTCAGTCTTTTTATCTCTAAAAAAATCTTGGAAATAAAATAAACTTTTAATTAAAACATTAAACAATGTAATTTATAACTACCTGTAAGAAATAAATGTTAAATTCCACTGTGAATCTTTAAGCCACGCCCCTTTCTGAGTGAGAGCAAATGTTTTGCTGAAAACCAAGTGAGGTGAGGATTCTGATGCTGTTTGTGACACTAAGCTTCATGTTTGTGTTTTACAGGAGCATTAACTTATTTTCATAAAAATATACAATTATTGGTGATAATATTCTGTGATTTTTATTCCTCAAACACATTGCATTATGGGAATGTCTGGGGCGACAAAAAGCTCCTATTAAATGTCACAAATCCTCTTGTATTTAAATGATAGATGCATAGAAACAAACACACACAGCTTTATGGGTCATGTCATTCATGCCCTAAACATATTCCACAGGCTGAAGGAGTTTGGTGCAATCACTTTCCAAGCTCCACCTGCACTTCCTTGAAGATCTTCTCCTCTAGTAAGGAAGTGTCGTACTCCTTCAGCATGTCGTACTGCCTCCATGGCTCTGCCCACTTCTGAGCATGCTCCATCTGCTCTGGGGTCAGGCAGAGGTCAAAGCGTATTCCCTGAATGTTGAACTTTGGACGCTCCCAGCGTTTGGACCACGGACGCGGCTTCATCCTCACTTTCTGCTGTACAGATAGAAGAGAAAGAGAGAGGAGTGTAAACGCACAGTTCAAGAGCAAATGACCTTGACTCGTCTCATGCCTACCTCATTGATAGGAACGTCCTGCGTCAGTGGGAGGTGAATGGGCTTCATGTCGAAGGAAAAGGTGCTGTATTCTGGGAGAGCGTCTCTCAAATACATCAGGTTATCGTCCAGTCTCTTCTCCAGTTTCAACACCTCAATGCGCTTAATCTGAGGATTGTATAACTCGTAGCAGATCTCCACTCCTGCACACAAACACACGTGAAGGACTTGCTGCCAAGACCAACAACCATGGCCCTGAAGAGGGAGTGCAGCTTGTAATGTCTTTTTAAACGATCTACCAAACGCTGCAGAACAATTCCAAATCTTTAAAATTGTTCATGAGACGTGAAAATCTAAGCTAGTGAATGAAAAATCAAATCATAGCCACACTTTACTGAGGAATGTGACATGCTCTGATGAGGAGCTCACCTTGTCCGTCAATGATGTTTCTGAGGATAAAGGTTCCGCCAAGTCCTTTACCCGACCGCTGGATGCAGATTCCCACAAAGCGCCGATTGTTGTTGGTGGCATGTGGGTCCGACATGGTGACAGACAGAACACTTCCTGAACACAAACAGGTTACAATCAGACAGCATTCATCAGCAACGCATGGCAGCAGTTAAGATCAGCTGAAATGCTTCTTACCCACATAGAACTCAGGAATGTTCAGCACTTTGCGCCTCTGGATCATGTCTTTACGCTCAAGGAAAAATTTCAGTGGGTTTGTGCGCTGACGAGGGGGAATAAACTCAGGACTGACAAACCTGTCAAAACAGTCTCGGTTTTACTTTTACACACTCATACTCAAATCAGACATTTTATTAAAGACCAAAAAGTATGAATGAGTCTATACTTATATATTTTTAAATGTTTTTACAGCAGTTTGTCTCAGGCCCTTTAAGTGACACAAAGCACTGGATAACGCAACACTTTATTGATCACCTTTTAGTTCAAAGATGGAATAATACGTCTTTTTCCTTTTCTGATATCAATACTGAAAGTCGGAGCAGCAAGCACTCAAAAAATCCAGGACAGAAATATACAGATAATAACCACATACACAAACATTACTTGCAGTGCAAATAAATTAATTTAAATGTATTAAGTGGAAGTGAAAAAAAAATGAAAAAATTACAGAAAATAGACTCCATCTGTTATCAACAAAAATTTGCTTCAAATCTGTTGCATTGGTTGTATTTTTTTTTATTTCTCCTGCCATCAGCCCAATACAATACTGTGTTTCAGATCAGTTACCTCTCCACTGAAATCTTATATTCAGGGTTACTTACCAAGTCAAATTTAAGACTTTTTTTAAGACCATTAAGAATAGCCTTAAACGAGCCCTAATTTATTTTCAAGCCAAGTACCGTGAAACTCGCACTTCCCCATAGCTGAAACATAAAATCTATTTTATATCGGTGGAACAATCCAAGAGAGATTCGTACCAATCACAGAAAGCTGATCGGCTGTTGTATTTTGGTCTCATTAGTAGTCACAATGCAGCAAAGTATATTTGTACCAGTGAATGAAAGAACTACAGCCTCATGAAAACGAACAAACAAAAACAGTGCTGCAGGAGCATTTCACTGAACATTAAAGACAGAAAATAAAGACCTGTTTATCCTGTAAATTTTTTTTGTTTTTATGACAATATCAGTCATTTTTAATACTTAACACTTTTTAATTTCTCAGGAGAAACCGTCTCACCGTCTCACTGCTTCTTCCGGCCGCGATTTATCCACAATCGTCGGTTTGGCTGGAGGAGTGAATTTGGGTGGCTCATCTCTTGAGCCCACAGCTTGTAATCGCACTGAGAACACTGAAAACATGCCTGTAGAAAAAAAGAACAAAGAGATGATTAGGATAAATACACAATCTCATAATAAAACTGTTCAACAGCAGTTAGATTAGGACTGCTGATCTGACCATTCGAGCAGGGTCCAAATGTACCTATATTTAGTAGAACCAGACTTTTACTAGCAGCAACAATCACACTGAGATGTGTTTGTCTGCTGGGTGTCACTAAATGTAATGATCATGACACATCAGTGTGGATTCTTAGGGACTTATTTCAGCTAATACATACATACATATACACACACACACACACACACACACACACACACATTATATATATATATATATATATATGTATCAAAGATTGAATTGTGTAATAATAATGTACAAAGTGAATACATTTATCCTATACACAATTCAATTCCATACTAATAAAATGGTGCTTGTAACTCTGGAGTAAATATTATAAATAGAAATAAATAAAGAAATATAAGCCTTTGTGAAATATTGACTTGTAGGTGCATTAAGACTTTGTGTGCGACCATCCATCTTACTCTTATATTATTACAAAACAGTTATTTACTATTTCACTATATTCTAATAAAATAAATTCTGCTGTAAAATGACATACGTTCATTCTGAAATTGTAGATTTCGTAGTAACAGTCCTGTCCTCTGCGTGCACGCCGCCATGTTTAGTCACGTGCTCAATACGGCAACTGCAAAAGGACAAACGGCTTTTTACAGAAAACGATTTTTTCACTCACGCACTTTTTAAAAGCACGTTTGACTTTAAAGAATCAACATTAAATTGAATAATTATCACATCATGTGATAATTAATTTTTGAACGAGCTTATTTTTTACACTGTTATAAATACTGTGGCGTGAATGGGGCTGCAAGAAATTAAGGAGAAATCACTATTTTTAATATTTTTTTTATATTAATACAAAGAGAGATATTAATACAAAACTATTCTATTTACAATGAACCCATATGTGAACGTTTTGGGAGAAGTTCAGGGTTAGAGCTGGACCAGATCCAACTCCTACTATATATCAAACCATAACCAAATTAACGTCAATATCAAACCTCCCCTTTATATCCAAAGATTTTAGAAAAGGTTGTAGCACAGCAGTTCTGCTCACATCTACTTATGAATAACAGTTTTAAAATGTATTGTGAGAGCGCCGCATCCTAACCACTAGACCACCAGGGAACCAATAACACCAAATAGCATACATTTCAAAAATTAAGAAAAAAGTGTAAATGTGTTTGTAACCCATTTTGGTTTCATTTTACTTGCATTAATGACCAAAATTCTTGTATGCAGTTGCTTTGAGTGTATGCACTTAATTATTAATTGAGAATGAAGATAAATTAAGTACAAAAAATTTATATAAATCCTGCCCTTCTTTGCGCCCCACCTGTCATATCTTTATTCCCCACTAGAGGGACGCCGCATACTTTAAGAACCTCTGGTCTAAACAGTGCTGTAGCGCTAAATGCTTTATACATCAAATGATTATAATATCCTTCATAAGTTTAACAAAAAAAAAACTTTTTTTTGGAAAGTTAAAGCACTATCATAAACACTATGGAAGTAACTAGGAACCACTCATTAATCAAATATTAAATATAGATTAAGAGCAGTGAATATGGTCATTAAATAATTGATAACCACGTTACTATCAATAGGTAACCAAAAAAGGATAACTACTAATTCTGATAGTTTTCGTCATAACAAATATGCTCTACAAACACAGTTACAACAAGGAGAGAAATAATAATGTCAGTTTAGGGTCAAGAGCCCAAATAAACAACCACTGATCGCCAAAATTGTGCGGTCAAAAGAGACATTTTCAATAAAATAGACCTCAAAGACATGAAGACAAAGTCAGACTGTAATAAATACAGTTATTAATACTGTTTTGGAGTTGTTTAATCCTCCTCTGTTTTAATGGCTGTTGCTGTATGTCAGTTGTAGTTTTATTTCTTGTTCTTTTTTTCAGTGATTCTTCTTGTTAACAGCAGAACTGGTGTTCATCAGTGTCTAAATTCACTTGTTTTCATTCACTCGGTCAGGTGGACATTTATATAGTAGTGAATTTATATAGTAATGTGTTATATAGTAGTGTATTTATATAGTAGTGTGTTATATGGTAGTGTATTTATATAGGAGTGTATTTATATAGTAGTGTGTTATATAGTAGTGTGTTTATATAGTAGTGTATTTATATAGGAGTGTATTTATATAGTGTATTTATATAGAAGTGTGTTATATAGTGTATTTATATAGGATTGTGTATTTATATAGTAGTGTGTTATATAGTAGTGTATTTATATAGGAGTGTATTTATATAGTAGTGTATTTATATAGGAGTGTATTTATATAGTAGTGTATTTATATAGTAGTGTATTTATATAGGAGTGTATTTATATAGGAGTGTATTTATATAATAGTGTATTTAAATAGTAGTGTATTTATATAGGAGTGTATTATATAGAAGTGTGTTATATAGTAGTGTATTTATATAGGAGTGTATTTATATAGTAGTGTATTTATATAGGAGTGTGTTATATGGTAGTGTATTTATATACAGTGTATTTATATAGTAGTGCATTTATATAGTAGTGTTATATAGTAGTGTGTATTTATATAGTAGTGTGTATTTATATAGTGTATTATATAGTAGTGTGTATTTATATAGTGTATTTATATAGTAGTGTATTTATATAGCAGTGTATTTATATAGTGTATTTATATAGTAGTGTATTTATATAATAGTGTATTTATATAGTAGTGTATTTATATAGGAGTGTATTTATATAGTAGTGTGTTATATAGTAGTGTATTTATATAGTAGTGTATTTATATAGTAGTGTATGTATATAATAGTGTATTTATATAGTAGTGTATTATATAGTAGTGTATGTATATAATAGTGTATTTATATAGTAGTGTATTATATAGTAGTGTATTTATATAAGAGTGTATTTATATAGTAGTGTGTTATATAGTAGTGTATTTATATAGTAGTGTATTATATAGTAGTGTATTAATATAGTAGTGTATTTATGTAGTGTATTTATATAGTGGTGTATTTATATAGTAGTGTGTTATATAGTAGTGTATTATATAGTAGTGTATTAATATAGTAGTGTATTTATATAGTGGTGTATTTATATAGTAGTGTATTTATATAGTAGTGTATTTATATAGTACTGTATGTATATAATAGTGTATTTATATAGTAGTGTATTTATATAGTAGTGTATTTATATAGTAGTGTATTTATATAGTAGTGTATTTATGTAGTAGTGTATTTATGTAGGAGTGTATTATATAGTAGTGTATTTATATAGTGTTGTATTTATATAGGAGTGTATTTATATAATAGTGTATTTATATAGGAGTGTATTTATATAGGAGTGTATTTATATAGGAGTGTATTTATATAGTAGTGTATTTATATAGGAGTGTATGTATATAATAGTGTATTATATAGTAGTGTGTTTATATAGGAGTGTATTTATATAGGAGTGTATTTATATAGTAATGTGTTATATAGGAGTGTATTTATATAGGAGTGTATTTATATAGTAGTGTATATAGTAGTGTATATATATAGTGTATTTATATAGTAGTGTATTATATAGTAGTCTGTTTATATAGGAGTGTATTTATATAGTAATGTGTTATATAGAAGTGTATTTATATAGGAGTGTATTTATATAGTAGTGTATTTATATAGTAGTGTATTTATATAGTAGTGTATGTATATATTAGTGTATTTATATAGTAGTGTATTATATAGTAGTGTATTTATATAGTAGTGTATTTATATAGTAGTGTATTATATAGTAGTATTTATATAGGAGTGTATTTATATAGGTGTATTTATATAGGGTGTATTTATATAGTAATGTGTTATATAAGTGTATTTATATAGTAGGGTATGTATATATAGTGTATTTATATAGGAGTGTATTTATATAGCAGTGTATTTATATAGCAGTGTATTTATATAGTGTATATATAGTGTATATATAGTAGTGTATATATATAGTAGGGTATGTATATAGTAGTGTATTATATAGTAAGGTATGTATATAGTAGTGTATGTATATAGTAGGTAT
The DNA here is from genome assembly GCF_014805685.1 of Silurus meridionalis. Taxonomy (NCBI): domain Eukaryota; kingdom Metazoa; phylum Chordata; class Actinopteri; order Siluriformes; family Siluridae; genus Silurus; species Silurus meridionalis. Next base: position 24,434,327 of record NC_060901.1, read on the forward strand.
GTATATATATAGTAGTGTAAGTATATAGTAGAATTATTATATAGTAGTATGTATATAGTAGTGTAAGTATATAGTAGGGTATGTATATAGTGTATGTATATAGTAGGGTCTATATATAGTAGGGTCTGTATATAGTAGTGTATGTATATAGTAGGGTCTGTATATAGTAGTATGTATATAGTAGTGTATGTATATAGTAGGGTATGTATATAGTAGTGTATATATATAGTAGGGTCTGTATATAGTAGAGTATGTATATAGTAGTGTATGTATATAGTAGGGTCTGTATATATAGTGTATTATATAGTAGGGTATATGTATATAGTAGGGTATGTATATAGTAGTGTATGTATATAGTAGTCTGTATATAGTAGGGTATGTATATAGTAGTGTATGTATATAGTAGGGTATGTATATAGTAGGGTATTATATAGTAGGGTATGTATATAGTAGTGTATGTATATAGTAGGGTATGTATATAGTAGTGTAAGTATATAGTAGGGTATTATATAGTAGGGTATGTATATAGTAGTGTAAGTATATAGTAGGGTATGTATATAGTAGAGTATGTATATAGTAGGGTCTGTATATAGTAGGGTCTGTATATAGTAGGGTATGTATATAGTAGGGTCTGTATATAGTAGTGTATGTATATAGTAGGGTCTGTATATAGTAGGGTCTGTATATAGTAGGGTATGTATATAGTAGTGTATGTATATAGTAGGGTCTGTATATAGTAGGGTATGTATATAGTAGTGTATGTATATAGTAGTGTATGTATATAGTAGGGTCTGTATATAGTAGTGTATTTATATAAGGAGCACAGTTTATTTAGTCTACTTCTGTTGGTGCTTTCAAACATGTTACTGTCAGAATGTGGCTGTTTTGTTTAATGATGACTTTATCATTCTGGGGAATGTGATGGTGGTGGACACATTTATGGTGTAGATTACTGAGAAAAACAATGAATCTAAATGATTATCGTATAAGACTGTAACACAAAACTGAAAGAGAAATGAAGAGGGTGGATCGTTTCTGAATGCAGAAGACCATCCAGGTGTTTATGGGGATTTTCAGGCACTATTTAACACACTACTGTTTAGGACACACTTATTAACTCTTACTTGTAACTAGTAGGAGGAGATGGATAAGGTGTGAGACCCGACCAGACCCGACGAGACCCGACCCGACCCGACCAGACCCGACCCTGCAACAAGGGTTAATTACAATTTTGCAGTCCGTCCGATTGGGAAACTTTGCGGAGTTTAGGACCTTGAAGAAGCACCCGTGAATCCACACACACGCACGCACGCACGCACACACACACACACACTCCGTTCGGTGCGGCTTTTCGCCCTGAAGCCCCTGATGGTGCCCTCAGAGCTCCGAGATCAGCGCCACTTTAAGGATGTACCTGACGGATGTGGTTCCTCAGTGCGCGCTGCTGTTGGGGTTCACCTGCATGGCCGCTTCATCTCCCACTTCCCCGCAGTTCTCAGGTGAGGAAGCGGTTTTCCCTCTGTCTCATCACCTACACACAGGGTTTTATTTTAACGCCATGTGCGTTAAAATGTTTCCGAAGCCGCGGCAACATTTTATCTGTTTTATTTCTTTCCCTCTGTAAATATTCAGAATTGTTCATCTGAAGCGTTTTAAGAAGAAAAAAGATCTGCGCAACTTCACCCACCATAATAACACACCTAACAGCGCTTCTGCTTCATCAGGGGAACCGGTTTTCTCCTTTTATTTACAGTCTGTTACACACGAGCTTTTAGTTTTACAGGTCCAAAGTTCATTTAACTTCAGGAACAGATTTACAGTGTTGGTGCACAACCCTGATTCTGTCCTGGAGATCCTTCTGATCAGATCACTGATGGAGTAGAATCAAGTGTGTTGGAGGACAGTGCATGACACTGAGGTTCTCCTGGACCAGAAGGTTGAATGAGAAGGACAGAGTTTTACACCCTACAACTCAAATAAGAAAATGTGAAGGACAAGTAAACTTTGAGATCAGGATTGAGAAATCTGCGTAATCATCTAAACCTCTGGTTTATTAGTTGATGATTACAGAGTCTTACAGCACATGAGCACATGTGAAGGAAACCAGATTGTAAAAAGCAGAAATGCAGATCGGATGTCTGGGTGCATCAAATCTAATCAGAAGTTCTACATATTTTACATGATTAAAGGAGTTGCTAAAGAAGTGGCAGCTCAGTGGGTACTGGTTTACTGAAAGATCACTAAGCTGCCACTCTGGGGCCCTTGAGTGAGGCCCTTCACCCTCTCTGCTCTAGGGGTGTTGTATCATGGCTGTGATCTGACTACAGCTTCCTAACATCTCTGGGATATGTGAAGGTGACAGGATTATTAAGGTGGAAGTGAAAGCAGTGATTAAGAAGGATGAAGAGTGGAAAGTCGATCCATTGAGATGGTTTGGACATGTGCAGAGGAGGGACATGGGGTATATCAGTAGGAGAATGCTGAGGATGGAGACACCAGGAAGGAGGAAAAGAGGAAGACCAAGGAGGAGGTTTATGGATGTGGTGAGAGAAGACATGCAGGTAGTTGGTTTGAGATGTAGAGGACAGGGGGGGGTATGGAGACGGATGATCCGCTGTGGCGCCCCCTACTGGGAGCAGCTTAAAGAAGAAGAAAAACAAACAAAAGACTCCGAATTAGTGAGTGTGGTAGTGTAGTGTGTGTGTGATGCTCTCACTGACTCCTGCAACCATCTTCTGAGCTTTGAAATGTTCATATCTATGTTCGTGTATGAGTGTTTCATTGCTGGGAACTGTTCTCGATCAGAGTCTAATGAGTTATGGCAAGTTTGTGTCAAAATACAGAATGACGTAACATCAGGCATATTATTTATATTATATATTTATTATAGCCGTCAGTTTTCTTCAATTTTCTATTTAACTACACACCACTTTCTGAATCTAAACCTTAGATTCACATGAGCTCTGAATTTTCTCAGGAGATTGTTGCGGTTAATGAATTTTGTAAGTTAGTAAGTAATAGCTTTCTAAGCAAACTGCTTGCTTGTAGATATAATCAATTGTCTGTGATGTGATCATTATAAACATTTAAAGAATAAAATGCACCTAATGTATGCAGCCTGTTAGTATGGAACTACCACAGAAGATCAGGGATGGATATTCATCATTTTTTTAATGTCCTGATAATCAAACTGTTGTGTGGTTTATATGTGATTTAAGCTGTTGTCTGTAACAAATGACCAAAAAATGCTTTTACTTATACTGTCATTTTTTATCTGCTTTAGTTACAGTTCATTCCCTTATGATTGCTTTCATGTGTCAGCCTGAGGTGGTCCAAAACGGACACCAATACTCCAAGACATTAGATGTCCACTTGATTGGCAGGTGCTTGCACAGGGTTGCAGATGGAGACACAACATCTGTCACTGAAAAAGCACATCTGAGTTTGGCCCTGAGGTGTGTGTGTGTGTGTGTGTGTGTGTGTGTGTGTGTGTGTGTGTGTGTGTTTGTGCGTGTGTGTGTGTGTGTGTGTGAGAGAGAGAGAGAGAGAGAGATTCTTATTCATTGTCATTTGGGAAAACAAAGACAGTCAAATTGTGTTTATGTTAATGATATGGTTAAAAGCAGCTGATTATGAAGGTCACATTGTGAAGATCACGAAGCTGCCACTCTGGGGCCCTTGAGTAAGGCCCTTTACCCTCTCTGCTCTAGGGGTGTTGTATCATGGCTGTGATCTGACTACAGCTTCCTAACATCTCTGGGATATGTGAAGAAATAAATTCACTGTAATCTACATGTGACTGGTAAAAAGCACCTTTATTATTTGGTCCAAAGTTGAAGTTGTTCTCAGTAGTACCAAAGACGGAGCAGTGGTTAAAGTGTTAGACTTCTGATCAGAAATGTTTTGAAAAAGTTGAACAAGATCTCCGAGGGCTCTGGTGTGTTTCTAATAGACTGCTTCATAAAGTATGTGATTTGTCATCAGTCAAGCTGATCAAAGTGTTTGTTTCTTCTTCGAGTTTATTGCTAAAAAGCAGTGGGTCTGGTTGACTAGGACTCATGTGGGTTTGTGGCTTCTTTATTTTCTGCGCCGAACCCACCAGGGTGCTACAGTGAAAGCCGAGGTTCCCTTTAGCTGTTCAATAGGATGTGTGGCTGTTAAAGGGTCAAAAGGTCAAATGAGGTCAAACCATTTTTAAGCATACCACCCCCACAAGTGACTTCTTTATCTCTGTCCCTCTCGGATATGGAAAGCTGTGAACAAAGGCCGAGCTGGAGTTGTGCTATAATTACCTCTTGTTCTCACATTGACCATAGACACAGCATTAAATCAGAATAAGTTATTTATTGCAATGTGAAGATCAAATATGCTCAAAAAAACAGCACACATGCCAGGACCTGAGCATAAAACTTTCATAGAGGAGAAGGAAGTGTGTGTGTGTGTGTGTGTGTGTGTGTGTGTGTGTGTGAAGATGGAACATGATACTCGTGCCTTCTGTCCACATGAAAGTTCCCTCCATCACCCCTCCTTGTTGTGTGCCCCCTCACCCCAACACACTCTTTCTTCTTTCTCTGACAAACACACCCTTTAACCCACTGCCAGTCAAAGAGCTGCTGAACCTCCTCAAAACGCAGGTTGTTGTTTCCACTGATTCCCCAGACTTTATGTTGTTTGAGTTTTGTGTAGGATCTGATTCTGTAATTCTCACCATGGAAAATCAGACAGGAGCAGAAAAACCGAGCGTTAAAGTCTATATTTTGAATGTGTGCCTGATAAATGGTTTCTTAGCATTAGCGTTAGCAATTTGCTTGCACCCAGGTCAGTGAAGGGAAGGTGATAATTGTAAAATATTCAAATCTATTGAAATCATTTTTAACGTTTGTTCTTTCCCAATTCCATTTCTTTCTTAGCTTCATGATTACATAATGTCTTTATTAATACTTGGTATTTTCCACTCCCAGAAAAGGAAAAAAATTAAACTGAATTCCAGGGTCAAATTTAGCGTACACCACGACAATCTCTTTTATGCTAGCTGCTAGTTCAGCAAACACACCTTTACTCAGCTACTTAATGGGTTAATAGGTGTTTTCTTCTATTAGATATTTCATCAACACATTTTTTTAGTTGTATCTCCTGTGGCTCTACATTAAGGCTTACCTGTGTGTTCACTGATCTTTTTGGCTAATTGCTAGTTTGCATATTAGCCAGTACATGTTTAATTAACATGTAAAAAAACCTATTCTGGAGCAGGCAGGTGAGTTCTGTGTGAGCGGATCCTGTTGACTCATTGTTATGTCTGTAGCGGTATGTTGTCTGTCTGGGGTGTTGTGTCCAAACACCTTTCATTACCGCGCACCACACACAGCCTGGGCCGTGTCCTCATTATACACTCCCTGACACACCAAGCTTGTGCTCTGTTTTGCTTTAGTTTTATACACTGAGCTGTGATGTTTTAATATCTAAATATTAAGAAGTAATAGTTTAAAAGAACAAATGAAGGAAACGACTTATGTTTAGTTGTTGTTATTTTTTTATGTTCGAACTCTGCACACACTTTTCAGCCACTGTTTCAGGTTTCATTGATTTTGATCAACATTTTATCATTGGGTTTCCTTGCAATTTCTTTATTTCTATTTATAAGAATTTCTAAAATTATACGTCCAAGTTTCCCTGCAAAGTAGTAAACACTTTTACTGTGTTTTCTTACTGACTTATTACCCAGAATCCTCATGGAGTGTGCATCAGTAGGATTTGGGGGTTTATAAATAAATAACTGAATGTAAAATGACCTATGCAATGAAAAGAATGTAATAAATCACGTTGCCTGATCCAGACTGATCCCCAACTCACTGTTGAAGAAGACGGACAGCCTGCAGAAATTCCCTGACTTGGAAATCTAAAGATAGCAAAGACTTTTTATTATTCAACCTCCAATAATGTCTGATTTGAAGTCTGGATCCTCTCAAGATTTCTTCATTGAAAAATTCGGAGTTTTAAAAGTTTTTATCTGATATTTATTGAATTGAAGTTTATTGAATTTGTTATCTAAACTGAGCAATTCTTCCTGCCTTTGAACGCTAACACTAGTTAGCTAAAAGCCATGGTATTAGCTGCTACATAAGTTAACGTTAGGATTGATTTTAATCAACAAATATCTTTAGCTCGGTTTCCTGTTTCTCCAGTTTTTGTTTGCTTTACCTCTGTTTATTTAATTAACTTTTATGCTAGCTGCTAGTCAGTATATTAGGTAGCTGCGGATAATAAGTAGAAAAACCAAAGACAAACATTAAAATATATATATATATTTAATATATAGTTTTGTAAAACATTTGTTACTTTATTTTTTTTCTTGTTTCTTTGACTTTTTTGTTTACTCAACTTTTATGCTAACTGCTAAGTATATTGACTAGCAGACTTTTGCTAATAGCTGCTAATTAGATGAATCTTGAGTTTTACCCTTTTCTAAGTTTATGTAATGAAATAAAATGAAATTTAGCAGTGTTCTCTCATTAAAGGTTGTAGATGTTCGCTGATTAGCAGTTGGTTATAAGGGAAATAATAGACCGCACTTAGTTTAGTTAAAGTTACAGGTTTAGAAAACTCCTGAAGCAACTGAAAGAAGACTCTGAGGTCTCATTTAAAGAGAGAATCATGTCCAAGATCAGATAACATTCCTTCTGTGTCTAAGGCGTGAACGGGTGTGAACGCAAAGAAATGTGAAGCGTTAGTCCTGTACAGTTGAGACAGCTGAGGGACTGATGGAGTGTGAACATAACTGTACCCTCTTGAGGGTTCTTATTATTGGGGGCAGTAATGATTGGTGGATAGTAAGGGGGTATTTTTCTGAGTGCCCTATGCGAGTTTTTCACCGGCATCTGTGTTCCTCAGGATTATACATGATGACGATGTAAAAATCGAACCTTCTAAATTGTGAAACACCCTCATGTACACACACCCTTCTTCAGTAAGATCAACACACTGCCAGTAGCAGGTTATTGTAAAACTCCTACTGCACTTAATACTAAAGAACACTGGTGTGTGTGTGTGTGTGTGTGTGTGTGTGTGTGTGTGTGTGTGTGTGTGTGTGTGTGTGTGTGAGAAGACTTCACAGGTATCCACTTGGAAGAAGTAGACCGTGTGTGTTTGTACACGTGTGTGTGTGTGTGTGTGTATGGAGAAACATTACTGAGTGACAGTCCACGTATACAACACTAATAGAGGAGAAAAATCTCCCTCATTTTCTTTTCATTCATTTTTGTTTCTCTTTACTCTGAAATGAATGATGTGGGAGTCAAAGATGGAAAAGTTTTTTAGTTTTTTTAAACTAGAAATCATTTTTGTACTTTTGACATGCAGACACTTATGTAATTGTTTCTTTATAAAAGGACTAAAAGGAAAGTTTCCCAGGATTATTAAAGCCTTTCATAGAAATTAATATACACATTTCATATAAATTTTATAGATAACCTACAAAAATCATATTGTAAGAATTGGACAGTTTAAAAGACGCATTCTCCTCAATAATGTTCTTTTAAGGGAATGATGATTCGATCTATTTTTGCATGTTGTTATTTATCAGTTTTTATTTCTGCTGGGAAAAGTCTTTGGTATTTGTATTTGTGTATTTGTAGAAACAGCTCATTTGTAATTATACCTAAAGTAAACAGATGAATGGATAAAACCAGAAAGAGGATTCGATAGTGAATCAGACAGACAGACCAGATGAATGGAGGGAATGATCAGTCAGGTGAGAGGTGGACAGAAAGACCTACAGAAAGATGGAAGGATAAGGGGGACAGACATGTGGACAAAAAATAGACAAGAGGGCAGTAGTGTATGAATATATGGTAAGCTAAGACTAGCATTATCTTTTTATCTGAATAAAAAAGAAATCTGTGTGTGTGTGTGTGTGTGTTTCACTCAGATCTGAGGATGATGTTCTCCTTTGATGATTCTCTGTTAGACTAACTCTCCCTCTCTCTCACACACTCACACACACTCATGCACACACACACACAGGGTGCAGGTATGAACAGCTCTCTGTGTGATTGACAGGACACCATCCAGAACATGTTTTAGGAATCTCCCTTTAAAGGAAACGGAGCATTACGTAACGCTGTTCTCTCGCAGACGATTAGTCGCAACACATCAGTGCATGTCTGATTAATGAGTTTTCTTCCAGTGCATGAGCTATGAGCTAAAATAGTTGTTTTGATAATTAGATGGTTTGAATTTGTTTCAGGTGATGTTTCCTTTTATTGTTTGTTAACGACGTTAGCCTCGGAGCTCTCTGATCCTGCAGTATATTTCTGACACAGTAGGTTACAGCAGGCAGCAACACCTAGATGATATAAATGCAGGCACACACACACACACACACACACACACACACACACACACACAGTTTGTTTATTACATTACTGCTTACTTTTACTTTTTTTCTTTAAATAGCAGTGAGGTGTGGGAATGTGAATTTCAGAGATTTAAGAATTGTATTTGGAACCAAGGAACTGCAAGAATCATGAAACATTTTTTACCGCAATCTGGAAACAATAGAATTTTGTTTTTGGAATTTGTGATTATTTTTCATAAACCCAATAATAACTTAAGTCAAGTCAAGAAACTTCTATTGTCATTTCAACCATATATAGCTGTGTACAGTGCACAGTCAAATGAGATGTTTCTCCAGAACACACAACCCAGCGCTACATCACTATCCTCTGTAGGAGCTTGCACTAAGAGACGGTGCAATTCTCAACCCAGTCCAGGCTGTTAGCTGTTTTACCTCCTATCTGTATGCTGACTCGTCATTCTTGCTGATGAGACGCACCATGGTCGTGCCATCAGCTAACATGATGATGTGGTTCGAGCTGTGCATTGCTACACAGTGGTGAGTCAGCAGAGTAAACAGCAGTGGGCTGAGCACGCAGCCCTGAGGGGCCCCAGTGCTCGTTGAGGTGGTGCTGGAGATGCTGTTCCTGATCCGGACTGACTGAGGTCTCCCAGTCAGAAAGTCCAGGATCCAGTTGCAGAGGGATTTGTTAAGGCCCAGTAGGCTCAGCTTCTCAATCAGGTGATGAGGGATGATTGTGTTTAATGAAGCAGTCGTACGTATGCGTCCTTATTGTTCAGGTGGGTGAGAGCCAGATGGAGAGTCGAGTGATGGCTTCGTCAATGGAACGTTTTGGACAGTAAGCAGACTGCATGGGTCCAGTGAGTGTGGAAGCTGGGTCTTGATGTTCCTCATGAAGAGCTTCTCAAGGCACTTCATCAAAATTGTTGAGTGCGACAGGAAGTCATTGATGCAGGAGAAATCTCAGGTGATAATAAATAGTCCGTCAAGGTGAGCGTTCTGCAGGTCGCTAGTAGCCCCACAGAGTTCACAAAGTGCCTCCTTAGCATTAGCTCTGGGGGAATGTACACTCCGATCGTGAAAACAGTGGTGAATTTCTTTGGTAAATAAAATGGCCAAAAATCTGCAAAAATCTGTTTAGGATCCCTTTATTTCTGGGTACCCTTTAGTTCCTGCTTCAGATTTTGCAGTTCCTTTCTGCAGATAAGGAGTTATTGTAGGCTAATTACACAAACTTCTTGAGATGAACAGCCTTCTCATTTTCCATTGTTATGTTGTATTTTTTTTCTCGTGGCGATGCAGTGCTGTAGAACATTTTCTCCTGATTTTCTTCTGATATTGGTTTCAAGCTCATGAGCAAGTCGCTTTGATATCTGCACCATTAAACAGAATCTGACCACTATCCAGTTTTTTTTTAACATCGACACCATCTGTCAGTAAACTCGGCCCGTAGAGAGACATATAGAGATAAGAGCAGTCAGATAGAGAGACAGGGACAGGCAGCGGCTCGAATAGAAAGAAGTGAAAATTAAAAGTTCCCTATATAGTGCACTGTTCTGCGTCGTCCGACTTTAATATTTCCTCATTGAAAGCGTAAAGACTCGATACAGTTTTGTTCAAGATACCAGGACCTTCATCAGCGCTTTTTCTTTAGAATTCTTTAAAAAATCCAGAATTTTTTTCCTTCAAGAGACTATTTTCTTCATCCAGGGGCTTTTTAAAAAATTGTGAGAAATCAAAGAATCTTTATTCCTTTTATACAGGACACAGGCCTTCTGTGTTCTCTTTCTTCACCCACCTGGCCACCATAGTTGAAGGGCAAAGGTCAATCAAATTAATGGGTGTCAGTGTGAGTGTGCATGTGTTTGTCTGGCAGCTGAACTCATTAAACAGCACACCAAACAAAAACAACCGATTGCACCCCCCTCACCCACAAAAGCCCCTCACACACACACACACACACACACACACACACACACACACACACACACACACACACACACAGGCTGAACTAAAGCAGGTTGGACTGAACTTAAATTGGACAGGAAATGAAATCCTGTCAGCTGATGGCATGCTGGTGGTGAAAGCTACTGTACACAGCTATACACTATTTAACTGTTTAACATTCATTACTAATCACATTCAGCTGCATGTCCTTATTTCAAACAAATATTTATACTATTGCAGATGATTATATTATTTAAGTGCATTCTGCTCTAATGAATCTCTTCATTTTAATGATTATTTTGGTAACTGATAATCAGACAATAGTTTTTTTAATTAATCAGATAAAGAACTAAACTTTTTGTTATTAGATGTTTTGCTTATTATAACTATATAAAACTCTAATTCAGGGTTTTGATGTATAAAAGTTTACTTAAAATGTAAAAGCCACATTGAGTTTAAAACTCTTTCATTTTGAGATTTTAAAGTTTATAGTGGCTGCTTGTTGAGAGCATGGGGAGAGCATCTCCTTTAAACAAATTCACTTATGTTGGGTTTTTTCTTTCTGTAAAAAAAAAAAAAAAAAACCAGCACTGGAGAACGAAAAGTGAAGTAATTTGTGTAAATCAACATTTGTATTGTTTTTAATGATAATTGCAGAGGGCAAGTTGACAATAATGCTTGAAAAAAATCAATATAAAATATAATACAACATTGTTTTGACAATTTTCGTAAAAAAAAATCTATTTTGTTCAGGTGCGAAGATAAAAAAGCATCTAGAATATATAATTAATAAAATTTTGTATAATTAAATGATAAATCTATAAATTAAATATACAAACTGAAAATAAGACGTAGTAAAGTCGCAGTAAATCACGGTCGAAAACAGAAGTTAACTGTTGTAGTAGACGAATGCTATAAAAAGAGGAGGGAAAAATGCAGAATTATTTACTGAAAAACAGTGAGTAAAAATTAAATCCTTTACTGCTGCTGTTATTTGCAGTTTTTAGATTTATTGTTTGTTGAGCCGATCGCGCAACCTGACGCTCGCGAGTCACGATACAACAGATCCAGTGCGACTTTCCCGAAGTTACAGTTTACACAGTAGCACTTCATTAAACTACACCATTTTCTCATGATGACGATTATACAGTTTCTGCTCACGTTTCACCTTCATCCATGACACCAGTGTGTTTTATTTTCACGTGCTCGTGCATCACTGTGGTACCTCCATCCCACACAAGCTCCGCTTTGCATAACTTCCAGGTACACTTTTCTTTGTTGTGTTTAATATAAAACGCTCACATTGCCTGGATGACTTGGGACGCACAGTTTTTCCGGCATGGCGGTTCACCCTGTACTGTCCGCCATTTTCCACAGGCCGCTGTTTTCTTGCCGTCACGCTAAACTGGAACTTGAGCAGCCCAAATAATCGATAACGCCATTCGTTTGATTCGTTTGAACACATTTTTGTGTTTTTTGTGATTATTGTTGAATTTAGCGATTAGTGGTTGCAGCCCTACATCCTGTAATGCAGTGGTGTCCAATCTTTTCCACAAAGGGCCGGTATGGGTGCATGTTTTCATGTAGAATAAAACAGGACAGGAACCTTTTCGGGAACTAATTTCAGCAGCCTTCCACTCAAACTGCATAAAAAGCTTTGAGGAAAACATGATTTTTTTGTTAACAAAAAACAGTTTAGAACCTTTTAAAGACACATTTAACAGACGAATATAAACCTTTTTAGCAACACAAAAGCTTTTTTTATCTGAAGAACTGAGAATCCACAACCTTTAGGTGATCTTTTCAAGCATTTTTCACCCAGTAATCAGGAAGATTTTTAGGAGTTTATGACTGCTTTTGAGGTCTTGGGAAACTTTTTCAGCTAAAATCAGCCATTTCATTACACCAGAAACCAATAAATCTTTTTAAAACTCTTTTTTTTTGAGGCAGCCAACTTTTTCGTGGACCCACAAGACTTTTGGGCAACTCATGCATAAGCTTTTAGCTTTTTCTTTTAGGAATAAGGGTTGATTAGATTCAGGAAATATTTTAGGTGCCCTGATCCCTTTTCATAACCCCAGTAATCTGGTCAGTTATTAATTTTTACCTTGGATTCTTTCCAAGAACTCTCAATCCTTCATGTTTTTAATAATAATTAATTCTCTCTCTCTCTCTCTCTCTCACACACACACACACACACACACACACACACACACACACACACACACACACACACTTTCTCTGACACTCTCTCACACACACTTTTTGCTGTGTTTTCCTAAGGGTGGTATTTAGAGTAACCAACTCCTCTTATTTATTTATTTCAGTCTCCTGCTTTTAAAGTGTGTGTATGTGTGTGTGTGTGTGTGTGTGTGTGTAGCTCCAGGGTGTGGACCGTATTCAGTGTGGTGTTTAAAACCTTAGTTGCGGTTCAGCAGTTTTGCGTGTGTGTTAGTGTTGCCTGCATCTTAAGCTTCAGCTTCTATTTACTGTAATTCACTCACTCTCAGGTAGTGAAAGTGGTCACGTCACTGTGCTCCCTACATGATCCCATGACTCTACACCCCTCCACAACCATTTCATGCTTTAAGTGTACACTAAATGCTTCACCCTGGGGCCCAAAATTGGTATATAATTTGCTGATGAAGGTGCAAATGACAATCACTTTTTGTGCAGATTTTTTTTCTTGCCCACCCTGACTCAAGAGTCGAATGTCACCTGTGTGTGTGTGTGTGTGTGTGTGTGTGTGTGTGTGTGTGTGTGTGTGTGTGTGTGTGTATAAGTATGTATATGTGTGTGTATATGTCTGATACTCCATGGATTTCTCCAAGATTATTGAGGTGTTAAACCCCTTCCAATAAATGTGTAAATAATAACTAAATGAAACATATTAAAATTGTACAATGATTTAATATATTGTATGTGGTTCCTAAAGTTGAAAATGCTTTAGTTCCATTTAAGATGAAATGTGAATATAGTTTTCTGTAAAATATATGCTGATGAATCTTATCAGTGACACACTGTGATTGAAAATATTTCTTAACAAAAAACACAATCGCAAGTGCAATCGTGAAAATGTACCTTATTATTCAAAGGTTACTTAATAAACATCATGTAATAAACATTTGTCTTGTTTAATAAGCGAAATCTAAAATCGAGTTCAGATGTGCCCCTTGTGCTAGTGACTAGGGGAAGTACATTTTACAAGGACCCCTTTTACCCCATTTCATAAGAGTACATGCTTATCATCGCAGGATTAGGGAGGGGGAAGAAGAGATTCGTTAATACATGGATAGAATATTACAGTTTGAGGAAAATCTGCAGTTTATAAAGAAAAAAGGATGAAGAGTTTTAAGTACGATGACGAAATCAGTGTTACTGTAACGTGACAACATAATCAGATAAAGAGATGAAAGGAGGAATATTTCCCAAAGTGCCTGGTGGAGTTGTGTTTCCTGTTAGCTGGTATTTGATATGACATGACAGTGAGAGGTGTGTGTGTGAGAGTGTGTGTGTGTGTGTGTGTGTGTGTGTGTGTGTGTGTGTGTGTGTGTGAGAGAGAGAGGCAGCTTTTCTTTTTGATATGTCTTGCACATATACAAGCATGCACATTCTCCTCCAAATCGATGGCTTCTGTGAAAGATGAGCTATCTCCTTCTCTACATTCCATCTCTCTCTCTCTCTCTCTCTCTCTCTCTCTCTCTCTCTCTCTCTCTCTCTCTGTGGGTGTGTGCCGCTCTTTTGCAGACCTGTTAGGAATTTACTCCTGAGCACTCTTGACCAATCACAGTGCAGCATCATTTAAACAATGGGGAGATCTTAGTGGAGGGTAATTCCTGGCTGCACAGATAAACATGAACAAGCACACATGCACACACACACACACACACACACACACACACACACACACACACACACACACACAGTGCTTAATATGTCATTTAGCATTGTTAGCATCTCTCAGCTGCTCAGCAGGACGTCTTAATTAATACACAGTGGGATTTCACTTTATAGGTTTTTATCAAAATACCATAATTACTGAAGCAACTGTAAAAGCACGAACACAGGCAAACTGCATTTACGCTTATGTACATAAAAAGTACAATAACAGAAAAAGGTAAAATTACTGGTAATGCATCAAAATAAGCATTTTTAGCTGAAATTAGAATACATTTTTTTAATTATTTAAAAAAACCTAAATTTTTGTATCTTCTTTCTTCTTCTTCTTTCGGCTTCTCCCATTAGGGGGCGCCACAGTGGATCATCTGTCTCCAGACCCCCCTGTCCTCTACATCTGCCTCTTTCAAACCAACCACTTGCATGTCTTCCTTCACCACATCCATAAACCGCCTCCTTGTTCTTTCTCTTTTCCTTCTTCATCCTCAGCATTCTCCTACTGATATACCCCATGTCCCTCCTCTGTACATGTCCAAACCATCTCAATCACACCTCCCTCACCTTGTCTCCAAAACGTCTGCACCACTCCACTGCCCCCCCTCTCATTCACACACATGTACTCTGTCTTACACTCACTGACTTTCATTCCTCTTTTTTCCAGCATGTACCTCCACCTCTCCAGGCTCTTCTCAACCTGCTCCCTACTCTCACCACAAATAATATCATCCACAAACATCATAGTCCACGGAGACTCCTGTCTGACCTCGTCCGTCAACCTGTCCATCACTACTGCAAACAGGAAAGGTCTCAGAGCCGATCCTTGATGTAGTCCAACCTCCACCTTGAACCAGTCTATCGTTCCTACTGCACACTTTACTGCTGTCGTCACACTGTCCTCATACATGTCCTGCACCACCCTCACATACTTCTGACACACCTGACTTCCTCATACAATACCACAGGTCCTCTCTCCACCCTGTCGTATGCTTTCTCTAAATCCACAAACACACAATGCAACGCCTTCTGATCTTCTCTATACTTTTTTATCAAGAATCTCACAGCAAATAATGGGTCTGTGGTCCTCTTCCTCGGCATGAAACCATACTGTTGCTCACAGATGGTCACCTCTTCTCTCAGCCTGACTTCTACTACTCTTTCCCATAACTTCATGGTGTGACTGATCAACTTTAGTCCCCTGTAGTTACTGCAGGTCTGCACATCTCCCTTATTCTTAAAGTTCAGTACCAGCACACTCCTTCTCCATTCCTCAGGCATCAACTCTAAAAAGCCATAAAGAAATAAAGAATTGTATTGAATTAAATTTAGAGATTGGTTGGTGGGGGTGCATTTTTGCCCGCAATGCTTTCAGCTTATACCATAA